>NC_057725.1:34792262-34882961 GCF_004010195.1 Chiloscyllium plagiosum
TTTGAGCCAGTTCTGTATCCAAATGGCTAGTTCTCCCTGTATTCCATGAGATCTAACCTTGCTAATCAGTCTCCCATTGAGAACCTTATGGAACGCCTTACTGAAGTCCATATAAATCACATCTACCGCTTTGCCCTAATCAATCCTCTTTGTTGCTTCCTCAAAAAACTCAGTCAAGTTTGTGAGACATGATTTCTCATGCACAAAACCATGTTGACTATCCCTAATCAGTCCTTGCCTTTCCAAATACATGTACATCCTGTCCCTCAGGATTCCCTCCAACAACTTGCCCACCACCGACGTCAGGCTCACTGGTTTATAGTTCCCTGGCTTGTCCTTACCACCCTTCTTAAATAGTGGCACCATGTTAGCCAACCTCCAGTCTTCTGGCACCTCACCTGTGACTATCGATGATACAAATATCTCAACAAGAGGCCCAGCAATCACTTCCCTAGCTTCCCACAGAGGTCTAGGGTACGCCTGAGCAGGTCCTGGGGATTTATCCACTTTTACGCATTTCAAGACATTCAGCACTTCCTCCTCTGTAATATGGACATTTACCAACTTTAAGAGCCCATTGTGCATCTGGACAAGCACCTGAGCTGCCTGCATGATTCTTGATATTTGCTGTGGACATGGCAGGCAAGAGAATATCAGAAATGTGCAGGCATGGACCTGGAGTTTCTGTTGGTCAGTGATGTAGAGGCAGGACTTCCATTTCCTCCAGGACCAGCAGTGGAGGTTGTCACCCTGAACAGTGTAGTCTTGGCTGTCTGGAGGAATGCACACCAAATGTAGGAAGCCGCTCAATGACCTTCTCCACTATGCCAGCATAAATGTCACCATCTTACCAATATGTCACACTCACCATCTCTGCTACTGTTCCCACTTCCCACCAAGGTTCATGCTCTGCTATTCTCATTAACATCTGCAACACCTTCCCTCACATGCTATTATCAATCCCAAACCTTAATTGGCAACTTGCCAGGGAGAAATATGGCATGATGCTGTGAAAAGCATAAAAGCTGGTGTGAGCTGCTCCTCACATCACAATGAATCCTCACTGAATTTCTCATCCAATTTTGCCATATCTCTTGCCATGACCCATATCACTCAGACCTGTATAAGGTTTCTCCCTAATTTTCTAATCTCTACAACACTAGGAATAAAATTTCACCTTCTATTTATCTTGCTTCCTTTCTGGAATTTTCCTCTCAATTTTGTTTTTTGAACTTTTTGCTCCATTGAAATAATATCAATTCTTTTGCCTTTTAAATATTAATCTATTGAACTGGGGTCTTTCTTGGAATTTTCTACAATGGTTTGAGTGCTGGAGGAAGACTTAACATCCAGTTGTAGTAAAGTAAAGCACCAGATATGTCAGCTGTCAATTGTAGTCAACTGGCTCATGTGTATCACACAGCCCACAGCTGAAAGAAAGGCAAGAAAGTTGGTTACCCAGTTGTAAAAAAATATGTAGTGTGTCCCTGGTGCACAAGAATGGTTGGATATTGCACCTCATTTCAATACAGTCCAAACTAACACATTTCACAGACCCTCTGCAAACCTGATTTCTCAAGGTAATTATATGCAAACTTCTAATGTATATCTTACCTGCAAATTCATTAAAGTGGTTTCCGATATCATATGCTTGATAATTGTAGCCAGTATATTCATAATCAATGAACTTTACGAGTTCTAAGAAAAGAACAACATTTACCAGTTATTATTTAATTAGTAAATTACAATTGAACTTTATCTCATCACGTTTGGAACTACATGGAGAGATAGTGGATGCATTGTTGGTACTTTGTTTCACACTGCTTATTTCTGGAAAGGTCCCTACTCATTGAAGTGAGCAAATGTAACCCCACTCTATAAGAAAGGAGGAAGGGATGAGTGGAAAACTGCAGATGTGTTAGTTTGGCATCAGCAATGCAGACAATGTTAGAATCTATTATAGTGGATATTGTATTGACATTCAGAAATTGGAACCTTTGGAAAAGTCAACAAGGATTTATGAAAGGGAAATCATTTTTGATTATTTGTTGGATTTTTTGAGCATCTAACTTACAGCATAGGCAAAGAAAAGCCAGTGGAAACTGTATATTTACATATTCAGAATGTTTTCGATAAGGTCCCACACAGATTAATAAATAAAAGTAGACTTATTGGATTGGGAAGGAATGTGTCAGTTTAGATTAAAAAATACTTAACAACAGAAAGCAAGCAATAAGTATAAGGAGATCATTGTCAGAATGGCTGGCTATTATGAGTGGGACAACTGAAGAGTCAATGCTTGGTCCACAACCTATATACATGATTTGAATGTGGGGAGCAATGTTTCCAAACTGTAATATTTACAAACTGGGTGGGAATGTAAGTTATAAGGCTTTAAGCAAACTTCACAAGATCTTGGAATGAACTAAGCAAATGGCAGAATGTGGCAGATGAAATATCATGCGAATAAGTCTGAAGTTATTCATTTTGGTAAACAAACACGTAAAGGCAGAAAATCTTTTAAAAGGTGAGAGGTTGGAAAATATATGTATCCAAAGGAATCTGGATGTCCTTACCCACAAGTCACTGAAAGCTAGTAAGCAAGTATAGTAAGCAATTAAAAAGGCAAATGGGTTAGATATACTGACATTCATTTCAAGGGGATTTAAGTACAGAAGTAAAGATATCTTGC
Organism: Chiloscyllium plagiosum; assembly: GCF_004010195.1. Taxonomy (NCBI): domain Eukaryota; kingdom Metazoa; phylum Chordata; class Chondrichthyes; order Orectolobiformes; family Hemiscylliidae; genus Chiloscyllium; species Chiloscyllium plagiosum. The sequence goes on from NC_057725.1 coordinate 34,794,955, forward strand.
TGCAGTTGTTTGGACCTTGGTGAGTCTGCACATGGTGTATTATGTACAGTTGTGGTCTCCTTATTTAATAAAAGATATCTTTACCGTAGAAGAAGTTCAGTGGAGGTTTGTTTTATGAGGGGATATTGAGAAAACTGGGTCTGTATTCATTGAAGTGTCAGGTAATATTGGATGATCTCATTGGAACTTATACAGTTCTTACTAGCATGACAGGGTCGATATAAACAGGATGTTTCTCCTGGAGATTATAGAATAAGGGATGTAATCTCAGCAATGGGAGTGGGCCAGTAAATGTGGAGTTGAAGAGGAATTTCTTCAATCAGATGGTGAATATTTATAGTTCTCTAATCCAGAGAGCAGTGGAAGGTTAATTATGGAACATTTTTAGGTTAAAAATTGATAGATTCCTTGAGACAAATAACATTAAGGGATACAAAGATAACATAATGAAGTGGCATTGTATTAGAAGATCAGCAAATGATCTAATTGAATACCCTTTATGTGGCTGAACAGCCTCCTCCTATGCCTCTGCTCCTGTATTAAATTTTGACTATTCCAATTCCCTCCTTTTTTTTTCCCAGTCCATGTGTTGCATGTAGCTGGGATACAGTTTAATTTTAATGGGAATCTTTTGGTACCTCAGTTAATTATTACAACACCTAAATACATGAGGGCTGGCAAAATGGCGCAATGGTTCGCACTGCTGCCTCCCACCATCCAAAGATGTGCAAGTTAGTTGAATTGGCCATGCTAAATTGCCCATAATATTCAGGGATGTGTAGGTTAGGTGCATTAGTTAGGGGTAAACATAGAATAATAGGGTAAGGGGTTGGGTCTGGGTGGGTTACTGTTTGGAGGGTTGGTGTGGACTTGTTTGGCTGAATGGCCTGTTTACACATTGTAGGGATTCTATGATTTGACAGTGAATAGCAACAAACATTTTATGAAGCGAATTGCAACGTGCCAATCACATCTTGTCCCATAAAAATGACCATAATACCAATCAGTACTGAAGACCATGGTAGATTTTCATCCTGCTTTCTAGCCGCAGGATGATGTGGAGGTGCCGTGCTGGATTGGAGGTTTATTTGGAAGTATCTGTTGGACTATAACCTGGTGTTATGTGATTTTTTTACTTAGCCTAAGGGTGCTAAAGTAACTGCAACAACCTATCTACTGTCTTAAATGGAGCTCACCACCACTTTTTCAAGTGGATTTAGAAATAGATACCATGTGCTGGTCCTGCAGAGTCTCCCAAATCTCATAAACATTTTTTTTTTAAAAAACTATGCCCATAGAACAATCTCACAATCATAAACTGCTCTGAAATTCCTATGCCCTCTGAGTTTACAACACAAGTACAGTCAGTAAGGGATTATATTTTTTGTTATTTCAGGGAACTGTTCTTACCAGCAATCCAGGGATCAGTTTATGTTATTAATGCTGGCAGGTCACTGGCTGTCCCTTGTCCATTCCAGCTCAAGAGAAGGTGCAAATATTTTACAGCAGCCTGTTCCATCTTAGTTTGTCATATAAAAGAAATAAGTCATTGGAACATGCTAAGGTGCAGTTTTCAAATGGAAAGGCTAATGGCTTGTTGGTCTCTATTGCAAGAACATTTAGGTACAGAAGTAAAGAGGTCATGATGCAATTGTATGGACACTCATTGAGACCCCAATTAGAGTTTTGGTCTCCTTAGCTAAGAAAGGGGGAAACCAGCCATATGAAAGAAAGATTAATCAAACTGACTCTTGTAATTGTGAGATTATTCTATTAGCAGTCTTTGTGTTTGACTAATTAATGGGATTTAGGAAACTCAGGCTGGACCAGCACATAATGCCTACTTCCAAATCCACTTGAAGAGATGTTGGTGAGCTGCCTACTTGAACCATTGTAGTCCATATACAAATTCTGCAGTGATTCTTCTAGATGTTACACACTGCTGCTGCTGTGCATCAGTGATGGAGAGAGTGAATGCTTGTGGATGTGGTGCCAATCAAGCAGACTGCTTTATACTGGATGGTGACAAGCTTCTTGAGTGTTGTTGGAGCTGCACTAATCCAGGCTTGGAGGAAGTACATCATCACACTCCTAACTTGCATTTTATTGATAGTGGACAGGATCTGGGAAGTCAAAACTAAGTTACTTACTGCAAGATTCCTAGCTTCTGACCTGCTCTTGTGGCCACAGTATTTATATGGCTCATTCAGTTCCTCCTTTAAGTCAATGGTAAACCCTCGGAAGTTGATGACAAATGATTCATTAATGACAATGCTATTGAATCTCAAGTAGCAATGAACAGATTCTCTCTTGGTGGAGATGGTCATTGCTTGGCACCTGTATGGCACATATATATTACTTGTTACTTCCCAGCCCAAATCTGGGTAGTATACAGGTCTTGTTGCTTTTGAGCATGGATTTCTTCAGTATCTGAGGAGTCACAAATGGTGCTGAGCATTGTACAGTCATCAGTGAACATCCCCACTGCTAACCTTATGGTGGATGGAAAGTCATTGCTGAAGTAGCTGAGGATTGTTAAACCTGGGTCACTTTCCTGAGGAACTCCTATACAGTTATTTTGGAGCTAAGATGACTGACCTCCAATATTAGAGCCAGCTACCTTTGTGTGAAGTATCAGTACAACTAGTGGAGGGTTATCCCTTGATTCCAGTATTTCTAAAGTTCCTTAATGCCAAACTCATCAAATGTGGCTTTTGATATCCAGGGCAGTCACTCTCACCTTCAGCACTTTTGTCTAAGCTTGGACCAAAGATGTAATGAGTTGTGAATCCATGAGTTTGACTATGTCAAGCTGTTGCTTAAACTAACCTGTGAGATAGCTCTTCCAATTTTGGCACTTGGCCTCAGATGTTACACACAGCTGCTGCTGTGCATTAGTGGTGGAGAGAGTGAATGTTTGTGGATGGGAGGAATTTGCAGGGTAAATGAGGCTGTATTGTCATTGCTGCAGTTGTTTCCAATAACTAGCCTGATATCAGGTAATCTGCCTGGTTTCATTTCTTCTTTGAGACTTTTTAGCAATTTGCTATAAAAGTATGACTTAGTAGGCCATATTAAAGAGCAGTTAAGAGTAACCGCATTGCTATGGGTCTGGAGTCAGCACTTTTCCTTCCCTAAAGTACACAAGTGAACAAGATGTTTTGTTAGGAAAATCAACAGTGATTTCACATTCCCATTAGACTTTTAATCCCAGAATTTTTTTTAACATTCTAATTTCGCCATCTGCTATGGCGCAATTTGAACCTGGGTCCCTTGATGATCAGTCCAGTGTCAATACACCACACCACTGCCTTTTCTGAAATTATGAAGACCAAGCCTATACCACAAGAGTTTTGAAGAATAAGAGGCGACCTCATTGAAACTTAGGCAATTCTTAAAAGATGTGACAGGAAGGCTTTGAAAGGATATTTCCTCAGGCAGGTGGGGTCCAGAACTAGGTGACATAGTCTTAGAACAAGAAGTAGGCATTTAGAACTGAGATGAAGTGGAATTTCTTCACTCTTGAGGTGTGAATCCTTGTAATTCTGTACTGTAGAAGGGAGTGGGGGCTCAGTAAAAGTATATTCAAGACATAAATTGATAAATTGTGAGATGTTAGGGTTAATGGGGATAATGCAGGAAAATGATGTTGAGGTAGAAGATCAGTCCTGATTTAGTTAAATAGTGCAGCAGACTCAATGGGCTTAATTATTTACTCCTGAGTCTATTTTCTATGCTCCTACATATAAGAAGATGAAAAGAAATTGCTGAAAGTTTGCAATAAATTGAAAATTCAAAAAATAATTCTTGTAAATAGATGCAATTAAACATGGGAATATTTGATGTGAAGTTATGTTGATATGTGGTTGTCTTGTTTGTCTCAAGATTCAGAAATGATGGAAGTTGTGAGGAGCAAGGATCTTCTTTAGACTGTAGAAGGGTTGATGAAAGGACAAGATATTTAATGGATGGGCAATTCAAAACACAAAATCAAGCAAACTAATTGTACTACATACTCTTCACAATCTCTCTGGGACCACTGTCAAAATGTATAACCAGATATGCATGGACAAAGTGCATATTTGTGACTTATAAAGGAATATATTCAACAAAGACCCTCTTGTTCACTGGTTTAAAGCTGCCATACAAACATTGAGATCTACAGTCTTGTCCTTTGCTAGTCAGAGTTGTATATGTTGTGGATCTTGGTTACAGATCTGGCTGCAGCAAGGAGCAGAACTCTTCTTGAAACACAGCCTTCTCAGACAGAAGTGTTGGACAGTACACCTCAGTTGATAAATCTAGTTGCATGAGTAATGCTTATCACGCATGTCTTTACAAACCCTTGCTTTTCCTCTTCTCCCAGAATGAATCATCTGAAAATGAGAGAGCTTTGTGTATCTCTCAAATACTAGTTTCTTGTAAATATAATTGTCTCTCAGGATGTAAGTTGCTCTGAGTAGAACAGGGAAAGTACATTTCCAAGAGCTGCAGTCAATCCCAAGATATGGCCAACAGTCTTTACAAGTAAGTTTACTTCAGCAACTTCCTTATAGTTAACACACTGAAATATATGGAAACTGACATGCATGATTCATCAGGCAATAAGCAATTTATGGGTCAAGAAACAGATAGGGAAACATAATCCCTCAATAGCTGATCATGTTGGGAATTTAAATACAAGTAACCTACCTTTCCAGTCAATGTACAAGCCGTATTCCTTTTTACAATGCTGTCAGTTCATATAAAATATAATTTACAAACAAAAGCTGGAAATGCACAGGCAATGCGACCGACTAATCAGATCATTTCAGGATAGATTCCTTGAAGCAATGATGATATGCAGACTAAATTCATAGCTTACTATATAGATTAGAGTCTCCAGTTTGGCATTAAGGTTCAAGAGCTTGGCAGGGTGGAAGGGAGTACTGTAAACCTGGACTCAAGTTGCTCAAGAGTATTTATTTATTCGTATTAAAGTGCTGTCTTAGTAGTGTTCTCCCTTGAATTAGAAGGTTGTGGGTTCACAGATCTCCTTGAGGGTTTAAGTACATGCTCAATTATTTGCTTTGTGAGCCTAGCTTCTGGACAACTCCCCCCGCCAGAGGGTCTGCTTTCATCCCATTTTTAAACTGTATCATTCAACTTGTAAGTTTTTTTCTCTTCATTCTTCAAGCCAAATCGATCACTTCACACTTTTCAACATCATATTTCATCAGCCATTTGTTCCCTTTTTGCACCAGCCTATGTCCTTTTGCAGGTAAAAACAATGACTGCAGATTCTGGATTAGTGATGCTGGAAGAGCACAGCAGTTCAGGCAGCATCCGAGGAGCAGTAAATTTGACGTTTCGGGCAAAAGCCCTTCATCAGTATGTCCTTTTGCAGCCTACTATAATTTTCCTCAATGCTTGCTACATTTCTCAAGTTTTGTGTCATATAAAGATGTTAATCACAAATGTTCAAAGACCAATATAGGTCAAGAAATACCATTTTGACTTGAAGTATTTTGTCAACTGAGATTCATAGTGTCTGGTTTGCCATGGCTCAGAGCCATTTTCTGTGTGCAGATCGTCCACTTTTCACCAAATTCTACTTGTCTCATGGAATCACATGGCAGGCGAGGTTGAAGTGCCTGCCAATGCCCTGGCCCCATATTTCAAGTCAGCTGCTCACCACTGCAAATGCTGCAAGCCCAGAACTGGATCCATGCTGGGATGTGCATCAATTACTATTGAGGACAGGACATAAAAAGAGGAAACTTGGTAACCCCCTTCACCAGCAGCACCTGGAGATGCTGGTGGATGGGATGGTGGAGAGGAAGGCTCAGCTTTGTTCTGTGGACTGCCAAAGAAGACCATTCAAGGCTTTTACCTGCACTATTTCAGACACTTTCACCTCAGTCCAGAATTGCCAGGCCCCTGTTGCCTACGCACACTGCCCATATAGTGGCCAGAGAGATAGTGACCTGCCCTCCCCCCACCCCCTTTACTCTTTGAGCTCCCAGTCTATCCCATGCTCTTTGAGATCCCACCTTTCTGTTTTGAATGCCCCCCTTGTAACTAATTTTCAGTAACACAGCACAACTTATCCTAACCATAGACTTGAGTTACCCACTTTTCCCAGAACCCCATTGGCTGTTCCTTAATATTAATGTAAAAATCTCCAGGACTGATCTTGTCCATCTCTACAGATTGAACTGAAAGAAAGAACAGTCTCAACTGAGCAGGGCCAAACTTCTGGACTGATGCCTCCAAAGTATCTGAATGGGATACTTGTAATCTCCAGAATGGTTACACCTGACCTGCAGGACTGATTGGGGACCAATCCCAGGACTGGAGTCAGGCAAGCTCTCCTGACTCTTTGCAGTGGCACCCTGAACAGACCGGAATTTCTCTTTGACCCCACTAAGGACTGTAGGTCTTTTATGCACCCTCTCAAATTTAATAACATCTTTCCTATAAAGAGCTAACCAGAATTATTCCAAAAGTGGCCTCACCAGTATACTGTACAGCCACAACATGACATTCCAACTTCTATATTCAACATTATAATCAATGAAGGCAAGCGTGGCAAATGCCTCCCTCACTCCCTGTCTACCTGTGACTCCACTTTTAAGGAACTATGCCCCCGCACCCCGATCTCTCTTTTTTAGACAAAACACCCCAGGGCCCTACCATTTAATGTATAAGTCCAGCCCTGGTTTGCCTTACCAAAATACAACACCAAGATTTATCTAGATTAAACTCCTAGATCAGCCTACTGGCTCATTTGATCAAGGTCCCATTGTACTCTGAGATAATCCTCTTCTCTGTCCACTGCAGCACCTATTTTGATGTCATCTGCAAACTTATTCACTATATCTCCCATATCCACATCCAAATCATTTATATAAATGATGAAAAGCAATGGGGTTTGAGCTACAGGGAGAGGCTGAATAGGCTGGGGCATTTTTCCCTGGTGCATTGGAGACTGAGGAGGCTTATAAAATCATGAGGACTATGGATCGTGTGAATACCCAGGTCTTTTTCCTAGGATGGGGGAATCCAAAACTAGAGGGCATGGATTTAAGCTGAGAGGGAAAAGACTTAAAAAGGACCTGAGGGGTAACTTTTTTCATGCAGAGGTTGGTGTGTGTATGGAATAAACTTCTGGAGGAAGTGGTAGAAGTGGGTCCAATTACAACATTTAAAAGACATCTGGATGGATATATGAATAGCAAAGGTTTAGAGAGATATGGCTAAATGCTGGAAAATGGGATTAGCTCAGATTGAGTTATCTGATCTGAGTGGATGAGGACTGAAGTTTCCATGTTCTATGACTCTATGACTGCCCCCGCCTTGACTTCTAAACTTAGTCATTTGCTTGATGCACATGCAGTGTATTTAGTGTGTAAAATGCTGGCACATGTTGTAGGTACAACACAAATGTAGCATTGTAGCAGACAGCAATATGGCCAGCCCCATGACTGTTCAGTACTGTGAACCATGACAAGCTACCTGCCTCTGCTGATGTGCTATAAAGCAATGCAAATTACAGAGGCTGGAAACTTTTAGGTAAATCCAACATGAATGAGCGGGAAGAAATGAAGCCAAGATCTCTGTTAACTTTGCGTTTTAGATGCATGGGACACATATGTGTACACAAAGTGAACAGGCAGAAGTATGCAAATCTTATCAGTCTCTAAACTCTCAAGTCAAATCCTAAAAGATGCAAGTGGTGTTAGGTTTGGACTGAGAGCAAGCTTGATGATAGGGCAAGGCTGGTAATTTGCAAATGTCAATGTGCATAGATGAAGGTTAATGGAGGATGGTGTCCACAAAGCATTCATCCATTAAGGAAAGTGAGTTAAACTGGAGAATGTGACATATTACATCAAAGAGTGTCGTGCTGGAAAAGCACAGCCGGTCAGGCAGCATCCAAGGAGCAGGAGAATAGAAATTTTGAGCATAAGCTCTTCATCAGGAATTCCTGATAGTGATCTCCACCTCACTTTCTCCAATGTGACATATTGGTCTGACTCATCTTGTCTACTCCAAAATGGAGGTCCACCATGGCCATTACATTCAGTTCCAAGAATAACTGGCTTTTTACTGATTTTTCCTTCTGGGAGCGAGGTTGTGGAGAAGACAGAGCTGGGTGAAGGCTAGGACAAGCAATCAGTGAGCTGCAACTGCCAAGTTTCCATTCTGATTTACAAATTGGGAATTGGCAGCATCTTGTTTCTCTGGAAAGGTGCAGAGAATTGAAAGTGGCAGACAAATGGACTAATTATGAGATGCTATAGAAATAAGGTAATCACTGTTCGTTTCACGTTTAAGGGGAAAATCAAGAAATGTCTTCTCAATGTTAAAATTTCATTTTTTTCATTCTTGCTGTATTTCTCAACTTTCACAACATTGCCACACTCAACCAGGAAGGGGAAAGTTCAGTACCATCAAAACAAATCACTGGGGAGGAATGATCAAAATGGAGGACAGAGCCCATCGTCTGAAGTTGCTGAATCCATTATTTAACATAAACCCAATGCAAACAAGAGGAACATCACTTTTTTTTGCTTAGGTTCTTTGCAACCTACAGGACTTGACTTACCTATGGTTTGTCTCTTCTCTACAACAATGCCCAATCCAGTTGCCTCATGTTCTACAGTGCCTTTGATCTCTAATCTTTCTGATCTCCCTCATTCCAACTTTTAGAGTCACAGAGTCATAAAGATGTACAGCACAGAAACAAACCCTTTGGTCCAACTCATCCATGATGACCAAATATTCTAACCTAATCTAATCCCATTTACCAGCACTTGGCCCAAATTCCTCTAAACCCTTCTTATTCATATACCCATTCAAACCTGTTGCAATTTTACCAGCCTCCACCACACCCTTTGGCTGCTCATTCCATACAAGCACCACCCTCTGCATGAAAAAGTTACCCCTTAGGTCCCTTTTATATCTTCCCCATCTCACCCTAAATCTATGCCCTCTAGTTCTGAATTCCCCCAGCCCAGGGAAAAGACTTTATCTATTTATCCTATCCATGCTCCTCATGATTTTATAAACCTCTATAAGGACACTTTGCAGCTTCTGACACTGCAGGGAAAACATCCCTAGCCTATTCAGCCTCTATTCAGCTTCTCTGACCTTCCCTTCTGTTCTGCTTGCTTTTCTTGTTATATTCAACTACGTAAAGCCCATCATTTTTCCACTGTTCTTGAGTCCCAAACAAGAGTCTTACTGGACTCAAAAGATTAACGATGTTTCATTCACAGATGTTGCCAGGCCAGCTAATATTTTCCAGTCCATTCTGCTTCCATTGCAATCTTCAGAATCCTCAGTATTTTGCTTTAGTTTTATAGAAGCAGCCAATACTTGAGTGCTTTTGTGAAGCTCAAAGACATGCCCAGAATAGTGCTATGCAGACTGAGAATGATATATACATTTCTGTAGATAACAGTGTTCAAACAGACTTGAAGCAGTTCTTTGAAAGTGTTCTTAGTATTGCTAAGTTGATGCCTTGAAGGAGTTGTGGAAGCTCCATGGAGTATGAACCTACTGTCCTCTCTCAGGATGACAACAGTCATGCAGTCCTTCAATGAGTACTCTCTATGCCTTCCAATTAGGCAGCCTAGATTGAACCACTATGTTGGAATGATGTAGTCTGGCTCTGGGTTTTCTAGTCCCTGAGGGGTGTTCTAGTCCTTGAGCCGTTCTTGGTCACTCTGTAAGGCCATCTCCAGTCTTCTTCCTGAAAATCAATAGTTTTCCACAAGCGATGCAGCAGATATTAGTGCAGCATTACACATGACCATTAGATTAAAGAGAGGCACAGAAAAGGAAAGCACAAAGTGAATGGAGAAGTGTGATTAGTTTTACATGGAAGGTGGGATGATTTGATTCATAAAGTTGGTTTGGAATAATTGTTTTGTGGTTGCATTCTGGCCTAAAGAATGCTGCAATGGTTAATAACATAAATGATTATTTGAAGGTTGGTGAGTGGAGGACTGAGCTTACAACCAAATTCATCGATTACCGTTAATACGGTGAGTGAGGGATTGTGTTGGTTGTCTCCTATTTTATCCCAGCCACTCCCCTTCTTCCTAATCCTCAACTGTTCACTGTATACCTGGTGACAAGCACAGTGCTTTAGAATCACAGAATCCCTACAGTGTGGAAACAGGCCCTTCTGCCCAACAAATCCACACTGACCCTCCGAAGAGTAACCCAGCCAGACCCAATTCCATTACCCTGAACATTATGGGCAATTTAACATGGCCAATTCACCTGACCTGCACATCTTTGGATTGTGGGAGGAAACCCATGCAGACATGGGCAGAATGTGCATACTCCACAGTCAGCTGAGGCTGAAATCGAATCCATGTCCCTGGCGCTGTGAGGCAGCAGTACTGACCATTGGGCCATCGCTTTCATGAGGATAAGATTTGCAGGGTACAGCAATTTACCACAGACCTTACCACTGTTCTGTCAAGCACTGCAAGGCAGCTCAAGAATTGGTCAAGCAGTGGGTAAATTGTTTCAGCTATCCAATATCCTGCTGAATTACATTTTGTGAGCTAGCTTGGTCTAGTTATGAGCATGTTTCCCATTTATGGATTCTTCACAGTTATGACATAGATGATCAGCAAAAAGCCCTTGTCACCCTCTGATTTCTCATGTTGGTTCAAATGTACCTGGCACAGAGCACTATTATAGAACACAGACACCATCACTGTCACTAGCATACTAGGCAATGACATTGCAGATGATCACACACTAACTTGACCTTAAGGGAATGAAATCTTTCCCTATGGTTTGGAAGCAGGCCATTTGGCACATTGTGTCCACACCAGCTCCCTGCAAAGCATCCTATCCAGACTCACTCTCCTTACCCCACCCCCAACCCTATCCCCATAACCATGCATTTCCCAAAGCTAACCCACCTAGCCTGCAGTACATTTTGTGTGAACAATGAACAATGAACATGCCATCAATGATGCCTTTCATTATGTGGACACCTTTAACCCTCATCAAGCTGCTTGCTATGTCTAACAAGAGGGAATAAATTCTATTCAGCTCCCTCTTATGCTACAATGGATGGTGAAATGGGAAATGTTGCAGTCACATGTAAGTTCATGGCAATTCTCTAAGATTCTAGTTGTGGCTGATACAAATGGCAGATTTCAGTGAGAACTTTCTTTGTGAAACTAAGTGGGAGAAATGCTTCTTGAATATCTTTGATAATGTGGTCTCCTACTGGGACAGTTTACTGACACCCGCAGCTCCTCCTTCATTATGAAACATCTGCTCATTTTGCCTTTGTCACTGTTGGAGAACAAGTATACAAACTGCTGCACTCATGTCGAGGAGAGGCAGGCTGTGCACAATCCTTGAAGCCGAGATAAAGTCCTTCAGTCTGGTCCATGCCACTCCCTGTAGACTTCAGCAACTTTAAACAACAGTTCAAACCAACAAACACTTCTACCAGCCTTTGTAAGTTAATCAGCAGCTTACATGAAAATGGTTGCTGCTCCCTTAAAGGCACTGGAAGGGGTGGGGAAGGGAAGAGATGCTGGGTTGGAATTCCTTCCAGCTGCTGAAAACATGTTTGTTTGTGCAGGGTTAAGACAGGGCTGTTAACTGGAAAGGTTTGTTCCAGAGTTGAAGCAGTGCTATCAAATTAGCATTACCCATTAACATCATGACATACCAACTCAGCCTACCTCTGACATGTGCCTCCATGCCCACATGTACAACTTATCCAAGATGGCATCTGCCCCCACCCACATCATATCTGTGGAACCAACTGGCAGCTATAGTACCAAAATTGCATTTTGTGGCTAATACTTTTATATTTCTTCTTTGGAATAACAAATGTCCATTCACTCATATTTCAGATGTCACTTAGCCAACTATAAGCTTTAAAACATATTCATTCTAGCTTGAAATTGTTTCTTTATTAGTCGTTTGTCAAAAATAATTCATTATACATAGTGTTTTGAGACAGTTTGACATAAAAGGCATGATATCAATATAAGCATTATTACTTTCATTTAATAATAATTTTATCCCTACCTTTTGCTTCAATGTAGATTATGTTCTTACACAGTAGATCATTATGGCACAAGACCACTGGGGATTTAATTTGGGAAAGGTGTTCTTTGAGTTTTTCAAATTCACTGACAAGAATGTCAAAAGTTGGCATGTCAGTCATTTCCAGACAACTGGGGATAAAATATACACATACATTCAGTCAAGTGTAAAACAAAATGGACCTCAACGATGACAGTTGCTGGTGTAATTTGCAGCTCTGCATAAAACATTTCAGAAATATAAGTAAACCTATATTTTCAAATCAGAACATACTTTTAATACATTAAATGTTCAAAACAGACATTCATTAGCAAGCAGAAAAATTACAAATATACTTTTTTGGCAATTTAAAAAATTCTATATGGCAAGTGCTGTGCAAATTTTCGATGGTTACAAAACATCATAGTTCTGCATTGGAGCAATTGGATTTTAATTAACCAGCTTCAATAAGTCAATGGTCTCTTTTTTTTAACATTTCTCTTGGTATAGATCATGTTATTATTGTAGTTGCTTTTCAGTTGCACAAGATTATATGTTCACTCACTCATAGAGATGCTGGCCACATTATCTATGTGTGAAAAGTTTCTATATCTATCAGCGTTATGATCTCTTTAATACAGTGGTCACTGTATACTAGTCCACATAATTTAAAATATTTGCATTAAGCTTTTACAAACAGAGTGGTAAACATATTCTTGATTCACTAACCCTTCCTGTCATGTTATGAGATCTCTCATTGCCATCTTATAATACAACCAGGTTCTCAACAACACCAATAAAATCACAGTTACTTAGCCGCCAGAAAGTCACTAGCATCCTGCTTTGTCCCAGGTTTTACTTTTCAGATGTGGACTGAGCTTCATTTTCATAAAATAAAAGGTCCTCAATAAGGATTTTAATTGAGGGTTTTCATCTTTTAAATAAAAAAAATGAATTCAGAACATTTTGTGCACTGTCAAATTCATATGTATAAATATAATTTTCATTATTTCAAATACCTAGTGTTGATATTTAATGAAAGAAAGATGAGCTCAGTTTTACTTGTGTTACGACCCAGGCAACAAACAAAAGACAAATTTCCATCAATATTGAGTTTCCTCCTTAGCTTAGAATTTTCCAAAATGCTTTCCTGGCAGTTACGTTTGACATTTAACCACTATTGTAATGTAGGAAAGAATGGTTGCCACTTTGTTCATAGTAAAACCTCACAAACAGCAATGACATATGTGACAAATGTTATGAAGATGTGGGTGTACTATACTTTTAAGAGAGTAAAAGCTAACAGTGACAGCACCAAGTATTCTCGGTAAGACACAATGCAACATGTGGTCCAACTACTGGGGTAGCTGGTTGCCTGGAAATGACAAAATAGATTTGAATTAGGCCAATCAGTTTAAGTTATACCCCGAAAAAATATTAAATTCCAATCAAGTTTGAAATGAGTATATTGACAATCTCAAAAGCCAATGACACAATCCGATGCTTTGGGCATAATAGCAGGGAAAATTGAACAGTTGGGAGGAGAATTGCCACCAAACTAATAGCTGTAGACTGCTAGTCAGAACTCTCTGAGAGGTACCTGTGTAGAGAAGGAGTTTGCACAGAGAAAAACATCAACACCGATCTGGAGAGCCAATCTACCGACGAAGGTAAAGAGAAGATTCGACTGCTGGTTGGTTTTAAATTTTGGATTTTTCTGTAAATCTTAATTGTGAGCTTTATTAGACTAGTATTATAGAAGGGATGATAAAAGATACATTAGAGAAAGGAATTGTAAATAGTTGTTAGTTAATTATTCTCTGCAATACTTTAAGAAATAAAGTTGTTAAGTTTTCCTTTAAATAGTTCTTGGGCACTCGAATATTTGCAGATTACTGCACAGGATAAAGCTTTTCTGTGTTGCTGGTTTTAAATTAAGCAGGAGGGTTTACCCCGTGTTGTAACACAAAATAATCTGTTCTTGGTGGCATTGGTTAAGAGATGAAGGTTGGCCTTCATCTCTTTGCTCTTCTGCCAATCATGCTAAGATTATTATCAAAGAGATGATAAAACTACCACCATTCCTTATTCCTATACTAGTATAAAAACATATAAATAGGAGCAGGAGTAGGCAATTCAGCTTCCTGAGTCTGTTCTGCCATTTTATAAGATCATGGCTGATCTGGCCTTGGCCTCAATTCACTTCCCTGCCCACTGTTCCACAACCATTCAATCTATTACTGATGGAAAATCTGTCTACCTCCTCCTTAAATTTACTCACTCGTTCTTTCATTTCTACTTTAAGGGATCCTTCATGTCATGAATCTACACTGAGGACTTGGTTAATGATTGGCATCAGTGATATTGCACTACATTACTTGATGGATCTTTAATTCTATGCATACCCCCTCATGGAAGACAACTGTGCTAAGAAATTAAGTAGTTTTTATCTTTATGAACATGCATTGGCCATGTGATAGATGTCGCTTAGGGTCAGACATTGTCAATGTCTTCTGTCATGTTTTGGATACTTTTCCTTGGTGTAGTAGATTTCTTTTGACGATCTGCATCACCACCATGTGTAACAGATTGGAATGCAGATAGTACTGGTCAATTTAAAAAAATCATCAATGGTCTCTGCTGGACTTTATTATCTAAATTTAGTAGCCAGAGTTTGGCTGTTGCTTCAAGCTTTGCTGACAGTTACTCTGAGGATTCTACACTGGAAAACATTTCCTGTAACTCAGTGAAATTTGTGGTTTCCCTTTCTTCCCAGGCTGATATGTGCCTTTTCCTTCTGAGAAAATCGGACTTACACTTTTTTTTACATTTTACATCTGTTCCATTTTTAGAGTGTTTTGCCTCTAAATTGCTTGGTAAGCTTAAATCTTCTGTCATTGACCTAAAACTCATAAATCTGCTTCTAATGCTTGTTTCAATAAAACTTTAGATTTTAGCCCTATCTGTAAAATTTTCTCTCCAGCTTGCTATTGCGTAGTTCATGAGTGTAGCAACGTTCACTGTGGTGGTAAGTATTATTTTCTTCCCTTTTACAGCTTCCGAGCCCAGGCCAGAGCTGGAAATAAAGGTTTTCTACCCTTTCCCTTAGAAACTCAACTTCCATCTGAACAGACATGCATCACTTCTCAACCACTTGTCACCTGGGTCGACTCTCACTGCTTAAATGTGACTTTTTTTGGTCAATAATGGTTTCTCTGCACTTTTGCTCCCCCACCCCTCCTCCCCTAATTTCTGTTGTTTGACCAGCCCTGCTGTTCCTGCTCTCCCAGACAGAACATTTTGGTTGTTTAAAAGAGTCCACAAGCTAACTGATTAGTTGTGCCTTTATTCAGAGAAGTTGCATTGAAGTGACAGTTCTCAGCAGACAGTTCTGTGCTCATTTTCCCTTTGGATTCCCCTGAATTCTTTTCACTGTTGTTCTCTTCAGGACTTTACACAGTCATCATGTCACCATGATATAATAATGATGATAAGTCATGGGTATCTCAGGTAGAAAACTGTAAGCTTTCCTCCTCTTCTGCTCTAGGAGATTTTAAGTTATTTGTAGTGAAGGAATAACCCATAAATAGGTCTCCAGTGAATATCTTAAATTACAGGATAAGGTTTATTACATCTTAAGATGAGGTTCAGAGGAGATTTACTAGGATGTTGCCTGGCATGGAGGGAAAGGTCTTACGAGGAAAGGCTGAGGGACAAGGCTGTTTTCGTTAGAGGGAAGAAGGTTGAGAGGTGACTTAACTGAGACATACAAGATAATCAGAGGGTTAGATAGGGTGGACAGTGAGAGCATTTTTCCTCAGATGGTGATGGCAAGCATGAAGGGACATAGCTTTAAATTGAGGGGGGATAGATATAGGACAGATGTCAGAGGATGTTTCTTTACTCAGACAGTAGTAGGGAGTAGAACACACTACGTGCAACAGTAGTAGACTCATCAACTTTAAGGGCATTTAAATGGTCATTGGATCAGCATATGGATGAGAATGAAATAGTGTAGGATAGATAGGCTTCAGATTGGTTTCATAGGTCGGCGCAACATTGAGGGTCGAAGGGCCTGTACTACGCTGTAATATTCTATGTTCTATTAATATCTATGTACAGGTCACATCACACGAACAAAAAATGAGAAATAGAAGACATAACTGTCTCCAACTACTATGACCCAGAACTGCCTCAATGCTGCTTCACCCTGTGGCTGTGTCACATATCAGAGTGTATGAAACTTCTGCTTACCACATAAATTAACCCTGTCATATCCATTATCTTTTGTAACAGAGACCATATGAGTTCACCAGTCGAGAAAGTAGTCAAATGTGTGATTTAATCCATCACCACACAGCACTTCGCATGGTGTCTGACAATGGATTAAAGCTTGCCTATAGTCCTGCACTGGAATTTCAGTCTAGATTGTGCACTTAAGTGCTGGAGTTGGGCAAAATCCACAATTTTTAACTCAGGGTTGAATGCTACCACTGGGTCAAGGGTTAAACAAAATTTAAAACCTATTTCAAATTGTTGAGCATCAAATTCACAAATCGTAGGTGAAGTAATTCCTTCAAAACATGAAGTCACTGCAATATTGGTATATGATGGTGTGCAAAGAAAATTTATTTTCTTTTTAATGAGCACATTGGAATTCTATTCCATTCCTTGCTCTAAAACATTGTATTAAAGTCAGAAACTGAAGCTGTTGCTTGTTAAATCATCAAAGTAACTGAGATAATTGCTGACAAGGGTTGGCTATTTGGGCAATACAGAGTATTCTTTCAAAGAAGGATGCTAACTTTCTCATCAAAGTCATACTTTTCTTGCTTGCATGATCCTGTCCAGAAAATCATAACTTTTGTGTATAAACTTGTATTTCCCGATATTTATGGCATTTGTACATTTAGCTCCACATCTTTCAGTCATTCCTTAACTTAAAACAGTGTCCCAGCTGGATGTATCAGCTTAATTCAATATTGATTCCATTTTAATTAATATACAAACATATTTTTTTAACTACAAGGCTAATGTCTAGCATTCTAAAACAGAACAGTAAAATAAAACAATGGTGTGCGGATGCTGGAGTTCTGAAACAGGGTTGTATTTAACAATGTTTGTTATCAATCGAGTTAAGCTGTCTATGAAAATTGCTCCATTATGTAATATTTCCTCTTATATCCATGTTAAAACTCATGTAACATCGAGTTGGTATCATAAAACAGAGGGGTGAAATGAAATAATTGAAAGTCATGACATTGATGTTGACAGGTAGTTCTTTTAGGATGACAGAAACATTTTGCAACCAATTACATGGTTGTTTGCTTCCAATATATATTTTGCGCAACTTACTTCACGATTTCTTTTAGACAAAACTGCTACAGCATTAGAAAAGGAACAGCAATCTGCACATATACACAGAAAATCACAGGCTAAGCAAGAAATCTGACACTTGTGAATATTGGTCATATGGTCCTGAAAAACATGAAAGGCATACAAACCAAGAAGTTGCCAGGTTTTGTCTCTGGGCTGCGCTCATTAGTTGTAGTTTATCTTACCACGTGAGCCACAAAAATAAAACCCTACTGCTTATGTCTCCAGCAGTGGAGAGGAAAAACAGAACACAAAGAAGAATAATGAAAAATGTGAAACTTATCTTTTCACCCACTCACCAAAGCTCTATAATTATATTGAAATTTCTACTTGATATTGTGATACTCAATATACAAAAAAAAGGCATATATCTTTCAAATATTTTACCATTTTAAATTCCTCAGGTTTCCTCAGGTCTAGAGGGTGAGGGAAAATATTTAAGAAAGAAAATCACCTTTTGTTTCTGTGTTACATCACCATCTAATGATGTCTATTCTTGGTCAGGTGAGAAGAGTAATATGCTTTGTTTTGTAGTCCTCTGTTATTGAACAGTCAACTTCCTTTTCCTCTGGGGCTGAAGTGGAACTGAAGTGAGGCTATTTGTGGTGTTGCTATTTTTATATCAAGGAGGTGAAGGCCCACTCACTTTAGGGCCAGCCGATTTTCACATTCGTGTAAATCAATGGAAATGAAAGCAGGGACAGTCGCTGTCATGAACAACTGATCTGTCAGGGCACCTTACCACATGAGCCATGTAAAGAAAACTTTCTGGCTGAATCTCCAGCAGTGGAGAGAGAAAAATAGAATACAAAGAAGAAGAATGAAAAACTCCTTTTCATCCACTCATCAAAGCTTTATATTCATAGGAAAATTCCTACTAAAGATATTGTGGTATCTCAAATTAACACAACAAAGACGGACATATCGTTCAAAAATTATTCCATTTTAAATTCCATTAAACTTATTTACAAGGCAACCTGTTAACCTGATATACCATGTAGATGTTTATTTCATTACAGCCAGGTTTATAATGATTTTACCGTCCTTATGTATCTGTGCACATTTTCTTTTCTTCCCTATGGCAACTGAGTCAAAGGATCTTACTGGTATTATACATGTACTTTTAACAAACAGTAAAATAGGCCCTGCTGTGTCAAGCATTGTTCCTTGCCTTGATATCCTCATTACTTTTTATGCCTTTCCCTTTTAAGTAAGAATATCAGACAGCAATTTAAATCTTAAATGCTTTCAATATTTATATTTGGAACAAACAGTTTAAAACATATTATATACAGATGTCTGAATAATGTCAACCAAAATCACTAGAAGGGTAAAAATGTCTTGCACATTCTGCTAATTTTATAGAGATTATACACGCAATCCTTTGAAACAAAACTCTGAATTTGATACATAGTACGAAAGGAAATCTTTCACTCCAAAAACAGAATTTGCAAAAGAATTCAAAACCTTCATGATAATTGGTGAAAATAAGAAGCCACCTCTCTGAACTGTGTTTTAACCTTTCCATAGAAAGAAACAAAAATATCAAAAATCTTCCTTGTGCCTCAGCATTAGCAGTCTGTGATTTTATATATTAACCTTCAAATAATGCTGCCAATGAAACTCATGTACAAACAATTTGACATGTTCCAATAAAATTCTGTGTTCTACTTTAGAACAAGCTTCAACTGTTTTGAAAGGAATGAGTCAATACCTCTAAAATAGTAGCAAAGGAATTTCATACAAATATATTACACATTTGTACGGCAATCTTTACACAATTCACATGTTGAGGCCACTAGAACCAGCCAACATCACTCACTGAAGTCTTGGGAGATGATGATAGTTATTTTTTGATGAAAGCTGTTGGATATCTATTTCAATCACAGAATATTCAAGAAGTTTCAGGCAGGAATTGAGAGAACTTTTTGGAAATTTCTAAATAAATTCTGGATGATTTCAAACTCAGATATGGTTGTTCTATTCTAGTAGCATAAATGTTCCACAAAATCTGATTAAGCGTCAAAAGGACAAGCACGCACATACTATTATATTTATATTCTATTGTGTTCTTAAGTTAATCATGTTAATAATGAGAGTTGCAAGTAGCACATGAATTTGCAGTGGTAAGAATGAATAAATATTAGAAATGCTGCTTGATATGTTGTGTGGACTGACAATAGAAATAATGACTCAGAACTCATTACAATGGTAATACTGGCAAAGGAAGTCATACATTAGACCATAATGTCCCCCACTCCTCCAGTGGTAAATTCACAGCAGTATCTACTGTACATCCAATGTAAATAAAACACAGTGAACAGACATTGGATCAGGAGGAGCACAGATAGTGACTGATACACATTCAAGTTACCAGGGCCTCAGTGGAACATAATAGGGCTATGGCATGGATATGATGCCATGAATCTGAGTCATATTCTATGATTACAGGGCAGTTTTGATTTGCTGAAATTGCGCTGAAATTGTGTAAATGGTTACAACCAGAGGGTTAAACTCCTGGGTGAGAAGGGATGGATTGGATCCTGTCTTTGTTTACTTCACCCCTTAGGCGGTCACAACGGATTCCTTGTGGATGCTTTTCACCCAGACCCAAACGAACTCATAATTAAAACTGTTGTTTTCATTTATATAAACAGAAGAGAATACAGGAAGAAGTATGGTTAGTAAGTTTGCAGAAGACACCAAATTTGTTGGTACAGTGGACAGTGAAGCAGGTTGTCAGCTACGTAGAACATTCCATCTTCTGGAGCTACACCAGCACCACTCCCCACCTCTTCCTCCGCTACATTGATGACTGCACCGGCACCACTTTGTGCTCCCACGAGGTGGTCGGACCGTTCATCAACTTCACCAACACATTCTACCCCGACCTTAAATTCAACTGGCCCATCTCTGACACCTCCCTCCCCTTCCTAGACCTTTCCATTTCCATCCACAAGGACCAACTCAACACTGACATTTTTTATAAGCCCACCAATTCCCACAGTTACCTGGATTACACCCCCTCCTACCCTACCTCTTGCAAAAATGCTATACTGTATTCCCAATTCCTCTGCCTCTGCCACATCTGCTCCCAGGAGGATCAAAACACAATGGATGGCCTCCTTCTTTAAAGACCAAAATTTCTCCTCCCACGTGGTTGAAGATGCCCTCCAACACATCTCATCCATGTCCCGCACCTCTGCCCTTGAACCCCACCCCTCCAACTGCAACAAGGACAGAACCCCTCTGGTTCTCAACCTTCTACCCCACCAACTTCTGCATAAATCATATCATCCGCCAACATTTCCGCCACCTACAAATGGACCCCACCACCAGGGATATATTTCCCTCCCCACCCCATCCGCTTTCCGCAAAGACCATTCCCTCCGTGACTACCTGGTCAGGTCCACGCCCCCTAACAAACCACCCTCCCCTCCTAGCATTTTGCCCTGCCACCGCGGGTATTGCAAAACCTGCGCCCACACCTGCCCACCTTACCTCCATTCAAGGCCCCAAAGGAGCCTTCCACATCCATCAAAGTTTCACTGCACTTCCACACATGTCATTTATTGTATCTGTTGCTCCCGATGCAGTCTCCACTGCATTGGGGAGACTGGACACCTTCTTGCAGAGCGCTTTAGGGAACATCTCCCGGACACCCTCACCAACCAACCCCACCGCCCCATGGCCGAACATTTCAACTCCCCTCCAACTCTGCCGAGGACATGCACATCTTGGGCCTCCTCCATTGCCATTCCCTCACCATCTGATGCCTGGAGGAAGAATGCCTTATCTTCTGCCTCGGGATCCTTCAACCCCAGAGCATCAATGTGGACTTCACCAGTTTCATCATTTCCCCTCCCCCCACCTTATCCCAAATTCAACCTTCCAGCTCAGCACAGCCCTCATGACCTGCCCCACCTGTCAATCTTCCTTTCCACCTATCCGCTCCACCCGTCTCTCTGATCGATCACCTTTATCCCCACCTCCATCCACCTACTGCACTCTCAGCTACCTTCTCCCCAGCCCCACCCCCTCTCATTTATCTCTCCACCCCTGAGGGTCCCAGCCTCATTCCTGATGAAGGGCTTTTATCCGAAATGGGAATTTTCCTGCTCCTCAGATGCTGCCTGACCTGCTGTGCTTTTCCAGCAACATACTCTCAACTCTTATCTCCAGCATCTGCAGTCCTCACTGTCTCCTAGTGAAGGAGGTTATCCAAAAGTACAATGTGATCTTGATCAGCTGGGCTAATGGGCTGAGGACTGGAAGACGGAGTTTAATTTAGATAAATGCAAGGTGTTGCATTTTGATATGGCAAACCAGGGCAGTACCTACACAGTTAATGGTAGGCCTGGGGAGTTTTGTCGAACAGAGACACTTAGGGTTTCAGGTACATAGATCCTTGAAAGTTGTGTCACAGATAGACAGGGTTATTAAGAAGACATTTCACATGCATGCCTTCATTGCTCAGATCATTGAGTGTAAGAGTTGGGACATCATATTGTGGCTGTACTGGACATTGGTGAGGCCACTTTGGAGTTTTGTGTACAGTTCTGGTCGCCCTGCCATAGGAAGGGTATTATTAAATTGGAAAGGGTATAGAAAAGACTTACAAAGACTGGAGTGTTTGAGTTATAAGGAGTGGCTGGATAGGCTGGGACATTTTTCCCTGGAGTATAGGCGGTTGAGGGGTCATCTTATAGAGGTTTGTAAAATCATGATGGGCATAGCAAAGGTCTTTTTCCGAGGGGAGCTCAGAACTAGAGGGCATAAGTTTAAGGTGAGGGGGAAAGTTTTAAAATGTACCTGAGGGGCAGCTTTTCACACAGAGGGTGGGGCATTCATGGAATGAACTGCCAGAGGAAATGATAAATGCAGGTACAATTAAAATATTTTAAAAACATTTGGACAGGTACATAAATAGAAAAGGTTTAGAAGGATATGGGCCAAATGCAAGCAAAGGGGACTAGTTTAATTTGGGAAACCTGGTTGGCATGGACGAGTTGGACTGAAGGGTTTGCTTCTGTGCTGTATAAATCGATGACTCCAGGCGTCAATTTTAGCAAGCTGAATTAAGGCAAAAAAGATGAGTTTATTAATTCCTAAACATGAAAAGATCTAAATTGGAACACACATGCACAAATTATAAATAAGAGGTGAGTCAGAAATGATAAAAGTTAAAAAGTAGATAAACAGATTAGTCTCTGATTTGTTTGCAAAATGAGGATAGTTAGGGCTGTTGCAGGGACGTTACTGGCAGTGTTGATATTAGTGGTTGAACAGATAGTTTCATGAAACTTAGTTTTGCAGATTGGTTGAACTTCAGTAGTTTTGACTCTTTTAGACTGTGATTCTATTGCAATATTCAAAATGAAACAAAGTCCTTGTGTTATTCTGTTTCTTCTTGTCTGGGTACTAACTAGCTTATTTCTGGCTCTCAGTACAGGGCTGATAACCATACTCTTCACAGCAAATCTTATGCTTGGAGCTACATTGCTAAACAGGAGAACATTCATGTTATAGGGAAGGCAGTAATTTCTTTTAACCCATGTCCTTTTGTATTCCTCAAAGGGAACAACACAAAATGTGACTGCCGTTTGGGATATAAACCACCAGAGCTGTGTTGCTGTTGAACAGGGGGACCATCAATCCCTTGTTATCTTTGTAGTCTTTGGAAATCACAATCCAGCCTGTTCTGACTTGTTTCCTCCCCTTTCTGAAATTGTGCTGCTTAAAGTTCCCTTTGCATTTCTAAATATGACATTCCATGGGTATCTCTTTCTCTCTCTCTCTCTCTCTCCAGAGAAAAACACTTAACTTACATCTATCATTGTTTCTGTCTGTCAGGTGGATTTCAAAAAACACATTTCAGAACTACAGACAGAGTCATACAGCATGGAAACAGACCCTTGAGTCCAACTTGTCTGAGCTGACCAGACATCCCAATCTGACCTAATCCCATTTGCCAGCACTTAGCCCAATCTCTAAATCCTTCCTATTCATATATCTATCCAGACGCATTTTAAATGCTGTAATTGTACCCAACTCCACCAATACCGCTGGCAGCTTGTCCCACGCACATCAGGACCTTTTTAAGTATTTCCCCTCTTATCTTAAACCTATGCCCTCTAGTTTTAGAGTCCCTTACTTGAGGAAAAAGACCTTTGCTATTCACCCTATCCATGTTCAACATGATTTTATAAACCTTCATAAGGTCACCCCTCACCCTCTGATGCTCCAGGGAAAACAACCCCAGCCTATTCAGTCTTTTACTCTTACTCCAGCCTTCCAGTTCCAGATTTATCCTTGTAATTCTTTTCTGCACCTTCTCAGGTTTAACAACATCTTTTCTATAGAAAGTTGACCAGATTGTACACAGGATTCTAAAAGCGGCTTCACCAATGTCCTGTTCAGCACATGTGACATCCCAATTCCTATATTCAGTGTTCTGACCAATGAAGACAAGTGTGCCAAATGCCTTCCTCACCATCTGTGATTCCACTTTCAAGGAACAATGCACCTGCAATCCAAGGTATCTTTGTTTGGTAACACTCCCCAGAGCCCTAGCATTAACTGCATAGGTCCTGCCATTGATTTGCCTTACCAAAATGCAATGCCTCACATTTATGTAAATTAAACTTCCACTCCACGCCAATTGACCCATCTAATAAAGGTCTCATTGCACTTAGAGATAACCTTTCTCACTGTCAACTAAACCATTTAATTTGGTGTCAACTGCAAACTTACTAACCATACCCTGTTTATTCACATCCAAATTATTTACATAAGTGACAAAAAGCAGTGGACCAGGTACCAATCCTTATGGCATGAAAATATCCATAATACTTTGGGTTTCTGATGTGTAGTCAAGGAAAAAAACATATAAATCAGGTTTAAGAAGAGACCCATCTGGTAAGTGATGTCTCCCAAATTGCATGAGATCTTGAGTGTTGTTTCATTGCAGGTTGGATTCAGGCTTATCGTACTTGCTGAATAAATATTAATTAAGGCAGAAAAAGAGCTGTGATAATTAGCTGCTTAAAATTGTTGGTGAGGGTATCTGTGGATCAGCTGAAGTCCCATTAAGTAATACAAACCATGGCATAAGGTGAGAGATGACTAAATTACACAATAACCTCCTGGAATGACTACAACATAAAATACAGAACATACAATGAGCAAGATTTCAGCAAATTCAGGCCAGCCTGATTAACATCTTAAGGTTATGTGCAACACAGGCCTGGATTTTCCTTGAGTTCAAGACTGAAAACAGCAATGTATGTTTACCTTAACTAATTCTAACAAACATGTTATAAAAACACTATCTTAATTTCACTCCACAGCAAAAGTAATACCTTGAATTGTGATTTCTAATCAGTAGGATATGGCACCCAAAGTATTCAACCAGATAGCAAGTGACTAGGCTTTTTAAACTAATGAAGCATGTCCATCTGGGTATTTATTGCCTTTTTGGGTGGAGAGGAGTTAAAGAATAGCTGTGCATTCTGAGCATCAAAAGTGTTTTTTCTCTTTCTTCTCATTTGATGAGTTTATGTGCTCAAGATAGGAGATATTGATGCTGGGAGTGGAAAACATTTGCAGTTTTAGCATCTTGTGTCCATATGAAGCACTCCCCAGTAAACAAGGTCAGAGGTCAGATGGAAGCTAAGGGATTTTTTTGCTGCCACAGAAAAGCTCTTGAGGAGCATTTTCATTTTCCAAGCTAGCCATGCTTGTAGCCTTTGAGCAACACTGGGAATTAGTGTCAAACTACCAACACTTTGATGTTGCGCCCAGGAGAACATAAGTAGTGATTAAATGGGGAAAAGAAATTAATTTTGTGTGGAACCACTAACCACCAAAAGTTTTTGAAAATTTTGTCAGTACACATTGCCTATCTCAGATTGATGCCTGTGCCTAGTAATTTATTTGGAAATCAGGACAGGCTAGAAGTTAGTTCCACTGTTCATATGGAACACACTAAAAGGTTAATCTGCGAGTCTCACTTTAGGGATTAATTTATTGCCTCAAGAGGTTATTATTTAGTGAGGTTTACATCAAAAGCCCATACAGTTGATTAATTAGACATTCAAACAAGTTATTACAATATTAATATAGAGATTCTTAGAATAACAACAACTGATTCATCTGAAATAAAGAGGAGATCTATTTACAGCCAGAATATGCCTTTTCAAACATTATAGTTACTAACTCTCTCTTCCTGTCACTAGGAACTATCTCATCTGTTAGATATTTTCACCAATGATTGTTTCTTTTTCACATATTTTCCAAATCTCTGTCATGTGCTGACAATGTGATATTCCCATTTGCATTTTAAAACTTTGACCTCAATTGCAATCCAAATACAAAACTACTTATCCTTGAACATTCCAAATCTTTACCTACCTTCCCTTCATCTCCAGCTTTGAGTTTCTCCAATCAGATTCCTGCCCATGCCTCAGCACTGAAATTGAGCTTATCAAAGTCACCAATGATCTCCTCTGTGACTGTGGTGTGTTTATCCTTCCTCAGTCCCCCAGCTTTCATATGGTCCTCTTATACCAAATCTCCAACACATTTATGCATTGACCGCCAAGTGGAGTTGCTCTCAGGTGGCTCTGCTCTTGCTTATCCAACTGTGGTTATGAAATCTCCATAAAGCATCTCTCTTTCTGAACGTTGTGATGTTTATGTTGATGCTCACTTATTACTTTGGGCTCAGACTGGGGCAACTCTGACAAAGAAGTACACAAAACCATTTTCCAAATTCAACACAAATTTCAAGTGGACTCTATGTTAATACCAAGTATCTCCCAGAAATTCTCAGCATTTGTAGATGAAATCAGGTTTATTATCTTTTTAAAAGTAGTGCAAATTGTTCACTTTACAAATAATTGCAAGAATGAACATCTCTTCATGTCATTGATTAGCAATGTGAACACATCCTAAACCATTGGACTCGGCAGTTGCCCCTTCAGCTATTACCCTCACAATCATATAAACAAAAACAATTTATATTAATACAGTGCAATGTCCCAACACACTTCACGGGAGCATAATCATGAATAATTATCATGAACCGCAATATTTAGAATAATTAACCAAATGTTAGGAAGGAAGAGAAGGCAGAAAGATTTTGAGAGAAAATTTCGGTTCTTAGGGGCGAGACAACTTCAGGTACATTAATCAGTGGTTAACGTAGAGAACACTCAAGATGTCAAAACTGGAGGAGCACTGATATTTCAAATGTGTGCTGTGTTGAAGGAATTGACATATGTAGGGGAATGGAAGACGATGATTTTAGTCTTTGCAATATTTAGTTAAAGGAATTTTTTCTTCATCAGTTACCAGATCTCAAACAGTCTGACAATTTAGGGAGAGTGGAGGTGGTGGTGAGCTAGCAATGGGTATTGCAGCAAACATCTGGAAAGTGGTGCTGTTTTTATTTGATGCTGCTCAGGGATAAAGCATGGAGGAGAAATAATAGGGACGCCAGTTGTAATGGGGGGGGGGGGGGGGGAGGTGGGAATGGATGAGAAATAATTGCAGGTGAATCTCTGGCTACAGTGAGATAAATAAGAATGGAACCAGGTAAGTTAGATCCTAACTAACTGAATGATGCCGGTGATGAGTTGGCAGAAGATGGTTCATTGAAAAGGAAGAGGATGACTCTTTAACTTTGTCATAGAAATGTGTCATGTGTGACTTCAACAAGAGCTGATTCAGTCCTTTCAGGGAGGAACCTAGTTGGAGAACTATGGTGATATTACAATGGTGTTACAATATCTTACATCTGCCTCCTATTTTGCACTTGATTAGCACTGATTCAGTAAAGTACTGTGCTGATTCTGAATGTCAGTTCATCAATAAAGTAGTCAAACTGTGATAGTTTAGATTAAAAACATTCTCAAATAACCAAAAAGGAAACTAAATGATCTGCAACAATTGACAAACAGCCTCTCTTAAAAAGAACCGAAAAGCTTGGGTGTTTCATATATTGCAGGCTTACATATTGAAATTGAGCTAAGGGTTATATATTACTTTGCAGTGCGAGCAGCAAAAACAACACAATGAAGAATGCATATCCTTTTGCAGTATTGGTTACTTTATTAACAAGAAATTGTGCTCAACATCTGTTACCAGTTATCCCATTCCCCAGTCTTAACTGGAAAAGAGAAGAATATGATGTAGGTATGTGTAGGAGATCTATAGAGAGAAAGTGATGATTAATCTTGGCAAGACAAGCAATCCATTTTTCTACTTCATTGCCTGCTCTCCTCCACATACCTAAGGTTACCTACAATAAAGCAGGAGCAGGCACATTTATCCATTTTAAAGTGCTTGGGCAGTGATGTCAGGAAGACAAAACAGTTCCATTTTAAGTTTCTAGAGGCCGACTATTTAAGGCAATGATAGTAGAGTCATTTGGTAATACAGAACTTGAGTATTGTTGGAAAAAGGCACATTTGGTCAAAGTCTTTTTGTCTTGCACTCATTATTGGTATTTTTGCAGGTGTCCTAATGAATGCAAGGTGAAACCTTTTGATAAAATGTCTCTTTTTTTCAGCAGAATTCTCATTCCAAGAAGTAAATCTGATGTGTCTGGGATGAATTTCGTTAAAGCTCAATAATCACAGTCCTGGTAGAGCTCCATTTGTTAACAGATGGCAATGAAATCAACATTCAACCAGATCCCTAACAAATCAGCACTTAGACAGGAAACATCCAAAACTGTCCTCAGATACACAGATAAACATCAATAGAATGTAACTTCTGCTTCTATCTTATGAGAAATAAAAAGAATAAAAGAGTTGTGCTGTGCTACAGGTGGAACAAGGTGTTCACCACTTAGTGCAAAAAACTCAAAATACCAGTGAGAAGTCATGTTTGATACTAAGGTTCTATGGGACAAAAAGAAGGCAATTAAAATCTCATGTTATAGTGTAATCTTTCATCTTTGTTCATTCAGTATTCCAATTCAAGGAAGAGCATGGTGCTCTTCTGTTGGCCTACAAATGTTTGTTCCTCAGAACTTTTGAAACATCAGTGTGTTTTTTCTGCTTTCTGTAGATGCTCAATAACTTGTGTGCATTTTCAGTGTTTTCAGCTGTGATTATAATATTTCATTTTCAGATTTAAACACAAAACTAATCGGTTTTATCTCGATGACTTGGGAGAAAGTTTCAGTGAAAATCTGAAAACAGCTATTCAGCATGTACAGATACACATAGTTCTTTCCTGGGATCAAACGTTGAAAACAATGTGCACAAAATTTGGTTTCTTGTCTGTTTCCTTACATAACTACAGATCGTAACCCCAGATTGCCTACAGACATATCAAACTTTAATGAAAACATGTTTTGTTTTCCAAACAGGGACATACAGCCAAAAGTTGACTGTGGATGTAAATTCAGTGGCGCCTGAAATGTGACACTCTAGAAAGACACACCTGATGAGATGTCAGAGATGCTTCAAAGGGACAATATGAAAAGTAATAAACTGTACTTGTAATCTCCTAGTACTATCTCATACTGTGAATATGTTAGTAAAAGAAAAAGAACTCTGGGTAAGAGACATATTTGCATTTCCCTTTCAAGAATACATAGCAACAGGAGTTTAAACTGAGCTTCAGTTCTGGTCTACATGCATTAGTAGTCTGATGCCTCCATGTGTCGTTTAGAATCATAGAACCCTGACAGCGTGGAAACAAGCTCTTTGGCCCAACAAGTCCACATCAACCCTCTGAAGAGTAACCGATCCAGACCCATTCCCCTCCTCTATTACTCTACACTTACCCCACAAATGCACCTAACCCACACATCCCTAAACACTATGGGCAATTTAGTGTGACCAATTCACCTAATATGCACATCTTTGGATTGTGGGAGGAAACCCATGCAGACACAGAAAGAATATGCAAACTCCACATAGACAGTCAGCTGAGGCTGGAATTGAACCCAGGTCCATGGTGCTGTGAGGCAGCGGTGCTAACCACTGAGCCACTGTGCCAGCCAGATGCTGTAAAATGGTTTTAGAATGCTACAGGGATTGCAGGCCACAGAACAGTGACTTAAACATCCCTACACTTCAGGTAAAAGGAACTCTAACTCTGAGTGCTGCCAATCAGTCACTGCTAAGGATGAAAGGGTTTCAATCAACCTACAGAGCCAAGATTCTCAAAATGACTATCCGACTCCCAACGTTCACTGGAATGGCCCCAATGTTCTACTGTCCATTTTCCCAAAGAACTCAACCATATATCTTTTAAATTTCTTTTAGACGCCCCCTCTTATTTCTAACTTGTGTTTATGTGTGTTATGTTGTTAATTATTCTCACGTTTAGTGTTCTGACAACAGATCAGAAACACAAGATGCTAAGCTTTATAAATTTGTAATTCCAAAATGTGTTTTTTTTTCAAAAAACAGGGTTGATGCAGCCAATAATGACTGCTGATGTAATTTAAATGGTTGTCTGGAGAGAAAGAGACAGACAGACAAACAGAGCTAGAGACCCATGGAATTTCACACTTGTGATGAGAGGGAACATCAAACAATAGCACTTCAAAAGTAGTCCAAGAAAGAAGTCAATATAAAATGGATTGTGATCTCCTATGATTAAAAAATTTAAAAAGAACTGACAATTCCTGATAAACAGCAAACCACCTCCAGCAGATTATGTCTGAAACTGCAGAAAAATACTCAAAGTCAAGAGTTAAGAAGCCAGTTTTAATTCTGCTCAAATGTGCTTGTGTGACTGAATGCTGTCACATCACAGTGGAAGAACTAACTCCAGATTAATCTTATGTTGCCGGTAAATGGACTCTATCACTCTGGCTGCTGTAAAAGAACTTTAAAAAACCAGGACAACATTACAACTCTCTCTCACCCTAAATGCTGGAATTTAATCACAGTCAAAATGAGTCAGAACTACAAAATCATTTTAAAAATCTGCAAAACCAAATATTATGACTGCTCAATTGTCAATTTCAACATTAGCACCCATCACAACAGTCACAATGTTCAATTACCTGTTCTTCACGAAAAAATCAGAATGATTCATACATTTGTTTTGTTTTAACTTCTATCATTTAGACTCACCTCTTACTTCTAACATACGTGTATGAAAGTTGAATTTATATTTCTTCTTACATGTAGTTATTAATAAAAACATCATTTTTGTTAACTCAAGAAAGCCTGGCTAAATTGCCTCTTTTATGAAGCATATTTTGTTTCAGTCTGGGAGTAAACCAACCAAGGGGTGGGTGAATAAAGAAGGAGAGCCAGTTTACCACTCCTCACCCAAGAGCTTAAAGGCTTGAGCTCGTCTGTCTGGAATCATAAATTGTGGAACTTCGCCCAGGCACTGCTCATAGCATTCTGCAATGTCCAGAAAATTTTAACAAGTGACTGTAATGTAATAAAAGGAGTTGGACATGTTGGTCTGTCATGAGGCGGATTTCCATAAATCCAATTGCACAATCCCTCTTGATTTCCATTCCTCTTTTTCTCTGAAATTCATTGGATTGCAGAGTTGTGCTCAGTTCCTTGCCTAGGGAATCTCAGTCTCACTCTATTTAACAGTAATGTCACACCTTTAATGGCAAAATGATCCCAAGGTATCATACAATAGCAATTATATCTGACACTAAACCATATTAAAGAGATATTTAGAATGTGGAGTCAGGGGGAAGATTAGATTGCTAGTTGGTTAAAAGACAGAAAACAGGAAATAAAAGGTAGCTATTCTGGTAGAAGCAAGTAGGAAGTGATGTTCCACAAAGATTCTGTCCACTCTCCACACTGATTCCATATGGAACCATTGCTATTCATAATTGACATGAGCAAATGGGTCTTTTAAATCTAAATGTAATTTCTAATATTTGCAAGCAATGATGAACTATGGAGCATAGTCAATACTGAGAACTGCAACAAAGTGTAGAATAATATTAATGAATCCGTAAAGTGGGCAAATGATTAACAAATGGATTTCAGGACGATGGAAGTGAGTCAGTTCATTTGATAGGAAGCATATAGAGATTGCTTCTTACTGCAAGTCTAAGTTGGAGAGAGAAGTAGAAGGGACATTGAAGTAATCCAAAGAAATAGTGGTACTGTTGCAGGTCTAATAATCTGGATGAGCCTGGTAATGTTATGGGGATTCTGGTTCAAATTCTACCACAACAGAATCCCAGCACAAATTTGAATTCAATAAAAGTCTGGAATTTAAATTTTAATGATGACCATGAAATCATTGTCAACTATGATAAATTTCTATCTGGTTCACTAATGTGCTTTATGGAAGGAAAATTTCCATCCTTACCTGGTCTGGCCTACATGTGAATCCACACCCTGGGTAATGCGATTGACTCTGAACTGCCTCTGAAATGACCTAGCAAGCCATTTAATTGTGTCAACCACGAGAAAGTCTTTAATAAAGAATGAAATCAGACACACCAACTGGCATTGTCCAAGGCACTGGAAACAATTATGATGAACTTAGACTTCCTGAGCTAGAAAAGTGCTCCTTACCAAAATGTGGGAAACTGTGCCAAAATTGGGAAAGCTGCCTCACAGGCTAATCAGGCAATTGCTTTCATAGTTATACAAACACTATGTCTTAATTATACCATCCCTCAGTATGTATTGTAGAAGAGCAGAGATTTAAAAAAATCTGCAGATGCTCGAATCCCAAATAGACAAGTAGGAGGCTAGAAGAACACAGCAAACCAGGGAGTATCAGGAGGTGGAGAAGTCAACATTTTGGATATAACACTTTTCCAGGAATGGAAGTGGGGATGAGGGGAGCTGCAGATAAAGGGGAGGGTGAAGGTCTATGGTGGTAGACGGGTAGAATGGTGAGGTAGGTGATAGGTGAATACAGGTGGTAGGTACGATTTGGTTGGTCGATGGGAGGAATGAATTCGGTTGGTAGCTGGAAGGAAGGGTTAGTCAGAGGGATAGAAGGGAAGAGGTGAGGCTGGAAAGGGAGTCAGGGGATGGGTAGAAAAGTTATTTCCCAACAGAGGTAGTGGCATAATGGTATACAGTTAGGCGGGAGTTGAGCTGGGAATCTTCAAATTGACTCTTCTGGTGTACTGTGTCTAGTTGTGGTCACTCTTTCATAGGAAGGACATTATTAAGCTGGAGCGGGTTTAGAAGAGCTTTACCAGGATGTTGTCGGGTATGGGACATTTGATTTATTAAAAAAAGGCTGGATAGGCTGGGACTTTTTTCAGATGAGCATAGGATGTTGAGAGGTGATCTTATAGAAATTTATAAAATAATGAGGGTATAGATAGGGTTAATGGTAGGTATGTTTTCCCTAGGCTGGCAGATTCCAAAACTAGGAGTCACATTCTTAAGGTGAGAGGAGAGATTTTCTTATACAGAGGATGATTTTCTTGTGGAATGAACTTCCTGAGGAAATGGTGGTTTGGGCACAATTGCAATGTTTAAAGGATATTTGGATAAGTACATGATAGGAAAGTGGTTGGAGGAATATGGACCAGAAGCAGAGAGGTGGGACTGGTTTTGTTTGGGATTCTGTTCTGCATGGACCATTAGACTGAAGGGGAATACAGATGTATTCCTGATGAAGGGCTTTTGCCCGAAACATCGATTTTCCTGCTCCTTGGATGCTGTCTGAACTGCTGTGCTTTTCCAGCACCACTCTAATCCAGAATCTGTTTTCCAGCATCTGCAGTCATTGTTTTTACCCATTACACTGAAGGGTCTGTTTTTCAGTATGACTCCATGACTCTATCGCTATATGACTACAGACCCCATCATCGTTTCTTGGCAATAGGTCAAACATGGGCAAGGAAATTTCCTGCAGATGAATATGTTCCACCCCCCCCCTCCCCCCACCCTTGGCTCACCAATCTGCCAGCTTAACATCAAGGCTGAATTTGACCAAACGTGGCATCAAGAAACCTCAATAAGCCTTGAGCCAATGGGAATCAGAGGCAGGATTATTTGCTGGTTAGTGAGATCTGGCACAAAGGAAGATGGCTGTGATTGTTGGAGATCAATTATCTCAGCTCCAGGACATCTCATCAGGGTTTCTTCATGGTGGTGTCCTAGGCTTAGCAATCTTTAGCTGCTTTAGCATTGACCTGCCAGCATCATAAGTGCAGTAGTGGATGTTTACTGAAGACTGTGCAATGTTCAGCATCTTTCACAACTCCTCAGATGCTGAAGCAGTCCATGTCCACCTTCTGACTCCCCAAAGCCTATCCACCATCTACAAGGTACAAGTCAGGAGTGTGTTGGAACATTCCCCACTTGCCTGGATGAATGCAGTTCCAACAACACTCAAGAACTTGACGCCATTCAGGGCAAAGTAATCCACTTGATTGGTACCACATCCATAGGCGTTCAGGTTCTCCACCACTGATATTCAGCAGCTCCAGTACCACCTACAAGATGCAATGCATAAATTCTTGAAGCCTCCTTAGTGAGCATCTTCCAAACCACTTCTATCTGGAAGGAAAAGGGCAGCATATATGGAACACCACCATGCACAAACTCCCTTCCAAGTCATATACCATCCTGATTCGGAAATATATTATTACTACTTCAGTGTCACTGAACATCCTGGTGCTCTCTCAGTAAAGGGGCATTGTGAATCTACCTACAGCAAATGGACAGCAGAAGTTCAAGTAGACTGTTCATCACCACCATTTCAAGAGCAACTAGGGATGGCCAATAAATGCTGGTCCGGCAGTGACACCCAAATCCCATGAACGAATAAAAGAAAGTATGTCAATTAGGAAAAGCCATGCCACAGGTTAGCAAGGCTACAATAATGAGTAAACTAAACATTAGGCTTTGATTTCTCAAGGGATCAAATTAAAAGGTGGTTAATTAAGGTATGTTAAATATGTTTGTTGTCCAGCCAAGGTTTCACTTTGTACAGTGTGTTGTTCTGCTTGTCATATTATAAAAAGAGTATTGAGGCACTAGAAATGTTGCAGAGAAGGTTTATAATATATTTACAAATGTATGGGTACACATATCAGGATAGGACAAACAGACCGAGCCACTTTTCTCTTTAAAGAAACAGACTGAAGTGTGACCTAATAGAGGTGGAGCAGTTATGTAACATTATGAAACAGTGAGAATGTTTCCTCTTGTGTAATGAGTATAACAAGAAACCATCAATATTAACTTGTCACCAAGAAATGCAATAGGCAATTCAGAAGATTTCTTTTGCTAAAGAATGATGAAAATGTGTAACTGGCTGTTAAATGGAGAGGATAGTGTAGATGCCTTCAAATTTACTGAGAGCTAAAAGAACACGTAAGAGAGAGAGTTTTAATGATTGATTTGGATGAGGAGAGCTGTTATGGGCTTCAAGCACAGCATTGATTTTTGCAGTGTCTGATTGCCTGGGTGAAAGGCCTGGAAAACTAACAAAACTTAGAAATGAACATACTGGTCAGAGTGGACCTCCACTTTGAAGTAACACCAGTTTCTGTTTTTTCCTTCATGGTATCATCTGCAGTAAATGTGCCCTTGTGTCCATCAAAAATGCCACATGATTATTTAATTCAGATGCATTCTTGAGACAAGTTTTTTAGTGTAGTTTGAGCTTCGATGGAAACTTGAGTGCCCAATACAAGCATATGTTTGTTAAATGACTTGTGTCAGAACCCAGCAGGTCAAAAGCCATCTGACTCAGGGAAGGAAACATCAGACCTAGCTTTAATAGATATCATTAAAACATTACTACAGCACAAGTGGGTCTTGATAAGGGTGGACCAGAAGAATTCACTTATGATTATCTTGGAACTTAGGGCTGAATTTTCATTAAAGTTCTTTTCTTATGTTCTTATTACTGGATTGAAAGATTATGGAGAGCAGGCAGGAAAGTGGAGTTAAGTCTAAGGTAAGATCTGCCATGATCATATCAGGTGGTGGAGCAGGTTCGAGGAGCTGAAAGACACTTTCCTGCCTGCTCTCCATAATCTTTCTTGCCTCTACTGCTCATAGTTTTTCTATTCTTACCAATACAAAAACAGAAGTGGCTTATTTGTGAGTCTTTTATGCATGAACAGTAATAAAGGCTTGGATTTTCCCATTTGAAGTTAAAGAATGGCAACAAGTGAGTTTCATGGCATAATTTCCAACATTATCAGTATAATTTACCATTATTTCATGGCCTGGGGTGTCTTATCTCACACAATCTTGTACTTCCCACTTCATTGTTTATGAAAGTGAGATGGTGGACACATCATTCCACAAATCATATTGTGCACAAGACAGAAGAGCTTGACATTGCTGGGACCTTCTGGCTTCCAAGGCTCTGGTGTCATATTTAAAAGTGAGTTGGATACCACTTCAGATGTTGCATGCGTGAAACTACTCTTTACAACGTAGTGTTCACTTCTAAAGTGTCAACACATAGTACAAAAGAAAAATAAACTGGATACTCAGTACATGCAGAGAGATCTTGGGGTGTTAGCAGACAGGTTGATAGAGAGGCACATAAAAGACTAAAATGAAGGTGGAGGATTCTTTCAACTTTATTGTAATGTTTCCAGCATGGAATACCTGGTTGTCTCTGTGGATATCATGTAGTTGCCTTGAAGACCCAGGTCTGGCAGGATGTTCAGTGGCTGCCAGGAATAGTAAGGACCCCCAGGACAAGCAGATAGTATCACCTAGCAAGGGGAGTAGTCTGACAGACTGAAAACAACATGAGTGGGGAGTCCATACTGAGAGGTGCCTCTTGTAGTTGTTCTTACTTTGGAGCAGTGGTATTAACTGATTGGTGAGTACCAGCCTTCCTGCTAATTTGGACTTGAATAGGACTAGCTCTGTGACTGACTGAGGGGTAACCCTTCAAAACCACTTTCAGCACACTGAACAGTTCTCCCCTTTGACTTTCACACATTGCCATTTTCTTCAACAGCATGCTGCAGTTCTGACACTGATGCTGCATTGCACCACAGAGTGACACCTCTTCACTCTTTGCATGACTGGTACATTTACTCTTCAGTGCTCCTCACTGCCTCCAAACTGCCTACCTCTCCTTTTGTGATAGAAACTCAGTGCTAATGAACTTACATGCTAAAAAGCTAACTAAAAACCAGAGGACATCTGGCTCCATGTCAATATAAAATATGGCTGGCAGTCCCTCAGTGCAAACTGACCTGCTACAAACTGGAAGTCTTAATTTCCCTTACCTCTGAAGTTCCTACTGGAAGCCCTGAAATGGTGGCTGTGATTGGCCAAGAATGAGCATGGTGTTACTGGTGAACTGATGTTTTGCCAAGTTATATGGATGAAGAGTCCAGGATGAGCATTCAGTAATGATGAAGTCACCTTGTACCAAAGATTCATTTCCATTCAAGGGAAAGCTAGCTAGCCAGAACAGCCACTCCATAACTGCAATAGGTACTGACAGTAAAAGTCACCAGGTACCTGCTCTGTTATATCAGTTGAGTTTTTACACCATTGAGTTTATCATTTGCAGGTGTGCATTGTGACCCTGCCCAGTTGCAAAAATAGTGAGATGCAAATGCATGGAAAGAAAACTCTCAACAC
The DNA here is from genome assembly GCF_004010195.1 of Chiloscyllium plagiosum. Classification (NCBI taxonomy): domain Eukaryota; kingdom Metazoa; phylum Chordata; class Chondrichthyes; order Orectolobiformes; family Hemiscylliidae; genus Chiloscyllium; species Chiloscyllium plagiosum. The sequence goes on from NC_057725.1 coordinate 34,831,947, forward strand.
CTAGTAATGAGATTCTGAAGTTGCTATCAAAGGACGTAAGTGTTTTTCTTGATATGGAGAATCTGACTTTTGGAATCTCATTCAGTTAAGTCACTTCACTCGCCCAACATAACAAAGGGACAAGGTAAAATCTGCTCCTATTCAGTTACTATATTCTGAAATCTCAAAGGTCCAGGATCCCAGACAGACCCTTTGACAGAGGCTGTCAAATGACATGTATGTAAGATGAGATTGAAGTTAGAAAAAAAGGGTAACAGTTGGGTAGAGAGGAAATTAGAGTCCTAGACAAGTAAGGAGCCAGCTGTTAGGGTGCCAGCCAGATAGGGTAAGGTGCCCGTGTGCTTGGCAGTAGGATTAAGTGGGTAGGATCCATGTGACTAGCAGTAGGGTTTAGAGTCCCAGGTAGGTAGGGTACCAGGGTGAAAACTGGCAAAGGGCCAGGTAGGTTGGGGTTAGGAGATTAATTTAGATCTGGCAGGGACGGTAGGTGTTGGTCCAAGAAGGGCGTCGGATCCACCAGTGGGAAATGGGCGGGTGGGGTTTGAGTTCCTGTGGGAGGCCGATCAGGTTGCGAAAGATGGAGCAGGTCAAGCATGACGGAGGGGGGAATCAGCTCAGCTCTCAGGGCTGGCAGTCAATTGGGTGGGGGAAGGGTGTGTGGAGTTGGGTCTGAAGTGGGAGAATGTGGTGAGATCCAGTGGTGAGAGAAGGGAGATGGGTCCAGAGCAGAGGAATGGAAGTATTGGGTCCAGAGTGAGCGGGGCTGTCTGGTCCCATGGAGTACCATGTCAGGTCAGGGTCCAGATGAATAAATGGTCTTAGGGAGATGTCATTGTTGGTAAGTAAGTATGGGTTCTGTTGATTTTCACTTATATACTGGACTATGTATTTAATAGTCTTTTTGTGAGTAACTATTCACTTAATTTCACTAATTTAAAATGGATACTTTTGGAGGTTTCCAAGTTTAGGGAATCTGCTCAGCAGAATCCTCAATTTTGCAGGCAATTTCTTCAGAATCTTTTACAATGGGAATTCTGCAGGGTGCCTGAAATAACTCTGCAGAGGCTGATATCCCCTCACTAAGTCACCCTTTATTTACACACGGAAGGTCTTTGACTCTTTAGAGTTAGCTATGAGTGCCAGAATCTGACACACCTCTTTTTATCTGTCAGCCAGGATTCCCTGATTGGGCCAGATTAACAGCCCCAATCAGGGAACTCATATTTTTTGATGTCCAGCTGCCTGACCTCATTATAATCACTACAATCCCATTTACACTGCAGTAACAACTGACCATTGGAAAATCCAGGATATAGCCTCTCTTAGTTACAGTGCTAAGCTAAGCCACACTGAGGCCTTGTACCAAACCTTTATCATGTAGAAAGTCATTACTAGTCTCCCAATTATGCTCTCTTTAGGTAATTAGCATGTGCACACTTTTCATGTTCATATGGAAAATCTTTAGGCACCATTTAAATAGACATTAACCCATTAAAATGATCCATATGATGTGGTTGAAATTGCATAATGTAACATTAGTACTGAGTACATTTGTATGGAATTGCTTTGTGTTGTAATTTTTACAAAGATTAGATTATTCCTGTCATATATTACCAGAAACACAAATTGCACTCAATGAGATATGCTGATATCCATAGTGCATAATTTCAATATGTTTATTCTTCAAATCATGTACAATATTTCAGCCTCAAACTGTAGGTAACTATACACCGTGTATACAGTCATAACACTTTAACCATAGTGGGATAGTTTCTGTTTTAAGTGCAACTGGTGATTCTAGTGTGGGTTGTGTTCAAAATTGCACCTATTTGAAAAGTGCTTTAGTTCATAAAGTTTCCAAACAAACCTATTTACTTACTGGAGAACACAAACTCTGCCATGTCCAATCAGGAAGCATCTAAAACATGTTTTTAAAGTATTACTTAATATATCTAAGAGTAGTTATTTGGTGCAGTTATTAATCCAGCTGATAAAAGGTTTGTCACAAAAAATAATCATTTTGAAAAGTTGTCAAGTGACCAGTTATGAGCAACTTTATTTTAAATAATGGGACATAACCTTTACAAATAACACAAATTCAGTCAGATTAGAGTTGACTAAATCTAGTTAGTTTAAACTGTAAAGAACATCAAAGACAGTGGTTAATTCCACAGTATTGTGAAGTAGTTTAAACATTTTTAGAACACTTTGACCTAATGACATAATACCCAACAGTTCCATCTTAATATTTGAGACCCTTTGAAATCATAAAAATTGATGCAACCAACATATTCGTCCACAGGTAATTAATTCATCCTGGGGAAATAACTAGCTTGGCACCACTTGTTTCTAGCACAATAATACTTTGAAAGCTAGCATAGAAGATCACAGAAACTTGAGTTGCTCCAGACATAATTTCCATTTAAATGTTCATGATTCTTTTGTGCTAGTTACCTGCATATTAGCAAATGTATGCCAAAAATGCTTCCAAGGGGTAATTTCAGATCAGTACTTTCACCAGGTAATAAGTAATCTCTTCTATCACACACAGTTGCTGCTCATTTCAAATGCTTTCGATTGTCTGGGATTAGACAGCAATTCAAACAATGGATTTTAATCCATTGGCATGTCACCATGGGGTGGATTTTTATTGTATAGCACACTGTGAAAAGATTAACATGAAGACCACTTTGTGTTCTCTTAGGCACTTTCTCAATGTCAGATTCATTCTTAATGATCCAACTGTAAATTAATCAACCCACTTTAAGTATATTTTCCAAGAACAATTTCTGCCCATGTTCCATCATACCATAACCAATTGCAAATAATAGGATGCATCAGTGTTATTCCACTCTCACACTTGAATACGATTAACTGGTCAGTTTTATGCAAGAGACTGAGGGATTTCAGTTTGAAGACAACAGACACGGCTGCAGCTGCATCAGCAATAAAAGTAAGGGGTAAGTGTCTGACTTTCATCTGCTGTGGCACTGGAATTTTATCTTCAGCCCCTTTATTTTCACCTTCTCTGTGCTTATTCTGGCTCTCTGACTGCTTACAACTTACAATCTCGCTGCTTGACATTATCAGTTTCTGTTTCTATGTCTGTCATGTATGCATTTCCAGACGTTGGAACTGGATTCAGGTCTACCAGGACATTAATTGCTGCAACGTGAAGCTTCACCATGAGGTGGAGCACAATAAATTCTTCCAACCTGCCTCTTCCGGATATGACTAAGTTGCCCCTCATGAAAATGGGGCATGAGATGGTTGGTGGCAGTAAGAGCAAATATATGCAATATACAATTACATTAACTCCAGGTGTGGAACAGAGGGCAGGACATCAGCCTGTCCCTGCCTGCCAGAAGCCCATTTTACTGTAAAGGTCATAAGTTATTAAAATGCCACCAGTGAACTGCACAATCCTGAACAAGAATCTCATTTGGCGCCTTTGGGCCAGCAGGTTACACAAATTTATGGTCAAATTTACAAAGTTGACAGAGGTTAGGGGAACAGAGAGTGGAAAAGAAGCCCTCTTCTGCCACATTCCTATTTCTTTTGGTCCACAAAGATAAGGCTGAAGTTCTTACAACAGTCTTCAGCTAGAACTACCATTTGGATAATCCAACTTGGCCACCTGCAGAGGACCCAGCATCACAGATGCCAGTTTTCAGAAATTCTATTCTCTCACGTGATATGAAGAAATGTCTAAAGGTAATTGAATCTGCAAAGACTATGGGTCCTGAGAACATTCCAGTAAAAAACTGAAGATGTGTTTCAGATCATGTCATGTCTCTGGCCACGTTACTGCAACACAGCTACAACACTGACAGCTACACAACAATGTAGAAAATTGCCATGTACATAAAAGCTGGGATATATCCAACCTGACCAAATATCCTCTTATCAGTTAACTCTTGAATATCAGTAAATTGATGAAAGGGCTTGTGTTGACCAGTAGCAAGTAATATTTGTGTTACACAAGTGGCAGGCCATAACCATCCCCAATAAGAGAGGATAACATTTGTCACTTTACATTCAATTGCATTCCCATTGCTCTCTCCCCATACCAACGCATTGTGGGTTACTGTTGACCAAAAACTGAACTAAACAAACCTCATAAATAATGTAGTGACAAGAGTAAGTTGAAAGCAGGGAATCTGTGAGTAACCTATCCTTGAATTACCATGGACTGTCCACTATCTACAAGGCACAAGATAAAAATGTGGATGAATATTTTCAATTTGTCTGGATGTGCATTCCTCCAAGACCATTATAGAAGCTTCACACCATTCACCCTATTTGATTGGCACCATATCCACAAACATTCACTTTCTTCATCATTGATGCAAAGTAGCAGCATTATTTACCATCTACATAAAGCACTGAACCAATTCAACAACACACCTAGGCACCTTTTAAACCCATGCCCACTACCATCTGGAAGGTCAAGGGCAACAGAGACATGCAAAAAACACCTCCTGCAAGACCCATTCCAAGAAACTCACTATCCTGACTTGAAAATATATCACCATCCCTTCAGTGTCACTGCATCAAAATCCTGGAACTTCCTCCTTAATAGAATTATTGGTGTACCTACAACAAGTAGACTCCAGTGGCTCAAGAAGGCAAGTCACCACCATCTTCGCAACAGCAAGTAGCAGTGGGCAATAAATGCAGGTCTAGCCAATGGAGTCCACATTGTATGACTAAATCAAAACATCAAAGATAACTCTGAATTTAAATTAGTGGGCTTTGCTCTTGCCTCATCACCCTGTACAAATGAATGACACATGAACGGCAGATATCTATTCAGTTGTGTCTCAAAATTGCTCCAATGTTCTATCCCTAATAGCATCCCCAATTTAAATAGGGTAATGAAACTCCAGCCTGATTCAGTCAATGTTTGAACCATCCCGGCAGGAGGTGACAGGAAATATGTTGGTGGGTGAACTTGGACTGTGATGGTGATAGAATGTGAAGCACGGTTATTTTAGAGACTACATCTGACCCATTTCCAACAGACCATCCAGGCATTGTGTTACATTTCATTTTTAAGAAGTACCTGAACCAATTCAATACAACAGGACAAAACTAATGAAATTCAATTTCTTTTCATAAAACAAATTCATCTGATCCCAGAAGTGCAAATGTAGCAAATTTTCATTAAAGTTGCTATTCTGTCACAGGCAATAAAAACATTTTTAGCAACATGTTTAAGTTTGGTATACTGGTTTCTTTTAAGCACTCTATAATAATTTTCCTGATGTTTAGGAGCCTTGTCGGCCATGAATAAATCAAACCATATACAGTAAGCTGGCTCTCTGTGATGACTAAAGTCCTTGTATTTGAAATACAAAAGCTTCATTTTGTCGAGTTGCCCATAGTTACTGCAGTGTAAACAAATAACAAAAGAACGGAAATTTTTCCAAGTCAAACAAAATGTCAAATTGCTAACGGACAGACTTAGTTACTTGAATAACAGTTAATAATAGTTTTGTTTGTAAGTAAAATAACACTAATTAAGAAATAAAAAACCTTGTGAATTTCAGTGTGGCATCTATGTTACACACCTAAAATTCAGTTAATACATTAAGTTAGTTACATTGAAATCAATTTTAATAGCTTTGTTACAATCAGATCTGAAGCCCAAAATGGAAAATAAATATCCTGGGATTATGCTTATATAGCCAGAATATAAAGCTGGAATATATTAGTCTGGAAATTACAATGTATAGTAATAACATCTAAATGCTTGTTCATATCAAATTCCTTTATTCGGCATTTTAACAAAGTATAACGTGTTCAATGTAGTGCACCAGTAAAATAGAGTATATTTTAACCATATGCACTCTATTACAAAGCCATGCTTTATGAAAATTGACTTCATAAATTTGCTGTCTGGAAGCCACTGATTTGATTTTTAAAAAATGATTGAAACTACATTCCAATGAATTGAAATCACACTTTCAAAGATGGCTGCACATTTGCATCATTATATCTTTTCTATTCCAAAGCATTGAAATGAAGCCAATCTGTCGCAAAACCTCACCAGAAACAATTATCTTTGGGTAATGTGAATGGGAGGCATCCCCTACCCCATCAAAGCACTCTGATAATCATCTGAATGGAAAGGACTTCTGTGGTGCAGTGGTAGCATCCCTAACTCTGAGTCAAGAGTTATGGGTTCAAGTCCCACCTGCTCTTGAGATATGTAATATCATCACAGAACAAATTGGTTAGAAAATGTAATTAAAAAGGCAATCACCTGGAAATGCAACTGGTTAGGGTCAACCCATTAGTTTCAGTGACTTAGACAAGGGATCCTGGCAATGGAAAGGAATATAACTTAATCATATAAGCCAGGCAAATGGAATTCAATAGCCATGATCATATTTGAGTAGGTTGGATGGGCTCATTTGACAAGCTGGCTAAACCTCTCTTTTTTTTCAAGCAACTGCCTTTTTTCTGCAACTTTAGATGCTGAACTTGTAAGACCCAAAGTGGGACTCTCTTCATGCAACATGGATGTTTGAAGTAAAAACAGAAATTGCTGAAACAGATCTGGCAGCATCTGTGGAGAGAAAAACAGAGTAAATGTTTCGGGTCCAGTGAACCCTGATTAGAACTTGATCAGCCTTGAAGAGCTGTTGTAGTGAATCTACTGTATAGTACGCACTGTTGTTTCACTGTATACTGCTGGTGGAGGAAGTGCATATTTAATGTAGTAGATAGGGTGCCAAATGAGTTTATTGTTGTGCTTTAGACGGTGTCAGACTATCAGCCCACACCTGAATGCTATCCAGGGCTTACTGCACATGGACAAGGAATGGGTCATTATTTGAAGAATCATGAATGGAACTAGAGAGTGCAACTGTGAGTGGTTTTGGTCCCCTTATTGAAGGAAACATTATTTCATTGGAGGCAGTTCAGAGAAGGTTCACTAGGATGATCCCTAATATACAGGGATTGTCTGATGGGCAAAGTCCAAACAGTTTGGGACTCAATGAGGTGATCTCATTGACATAACTGCAACTGTACTACTGATCTTACATTGGAAGACATGTCCCTGATGAAGGTGACTGGGTTTAGTGTAATGTACAGAGGAACACCTGCAGCAGCATCCTGGCATTCAGATGACCAGCCTATTATAGCTACAGCCACCTTCTTATGAGCTAGCTATGACTTCACCATGGAGAGTTTTTTCCCACTTCTCACTGACTGAAATTTTGCTAAGTCAAACAAATTCTATCTTGACATCATGAATCGTCACTCTCATCTGAACTCTGGAATTCAACCTTGCTGCCTTCATTGGACCAAGACTGTAATGAGGCAAGAATATTATCCAAATGGAACTCACACTGCAAACCAGTGAGCAGGTTATTGGTAAATAATTAGCATTTAATACTCCCATTGACAACTTCTATCACCTTGCTGATAATTGTGAGGAGGTTAATGCAGCAGCAATTGGATGAATACGATAAATCCTATTTATTATAAATAGTACACACCTGGGTAATTTTCAACTTTGGACGGTTGCAATCGTTTTTTTTTAGTGGCACTTATCATACAGTGATAGTGGTCCTTCCTCTGGGCCAGGATGCCTGGGTTCAGGTTACACCTGCTCCAGAGGCATGTAATAACATCTCTGCACAGGTTGATTGGAAAAATATAAGCACAGTTTTGTAGTTATCCAGGAATAGCATGGCTAGAGAAGCAGCTAGTCCCAGAACTCACATCTTTAGCATTACCACTAGAACGTGTTGGGAAACTTCCTGATTTGACAGCCCTACTTCCATAGAAATGATGCTCAGGCACACAATATTCACTCCAGGAGTGGAGGTGTGTGTTTGAGTCAACAATAAAATTGACTGGAAGTGCAAAAGCAAGTGGAAAATCTAACTGGTGCATCCTCCTAACAATATCTGAACCACCACTCACACCAATCACAAACCATTTGCTGACCCATCAGAAATACCTTCTTATTGAGGATACAATGCAGTTCTCCCTTACACTGGTATTCTTATGAATGTCCTGAATTGTACTTTTCAAAAGTAAACAAAAACGTGTCTTTTCTCAGCAATACTTAATCTCTGTACTCGTAAATAACTGACAGTTATGTTGAATTAGAAAGGTCTCTTGATGGCCCTAATTGCTAATAACTCCAATTCCAACAAACTGAAACTGAAGGATTTTATGAGTATTTTCTTTTTCATTTTTAACATTCAGCATAAAACCGAAGCCATCTCTCTTGATTTCTTCAAACCTATGCAAAATGATCGCCCAGAGAAAATCTATATTCTCGATGCCTCATTTCATTGCAATAGACTCCTGCAAGTTATAATATCAGCCACAGAAGCTAAAGTCTCCCGGCAAGGATTCAGCTCAGTGTTCAAAATGCGGAGCAAAGATCATATGAAAATTTGAAGGAAAAATCACATTGTGTTCTTGCCCATTCCCCCTCTCTGCCCGTGATTGGGCTACCAAAGTAAAGATCACTTTCTGACTATTTTACTTATTTTCTCAGGCAAAGTAGGTAGGCTTCCTTGTGTGCAGGGAGTTACATCTACAATAATTAATGTCAGCTCAGATACAAATAGTGTCCCTCCCTTTTCTAGACTTTGGCAGATCAGGATTAAAGTCTAGATGAGAAACGGCAAAGGCAAGAGGGATAGCACGGTAGCTCAGTGGTTAGCACTGCTGCCTCACAGCACCAGGGACCCAGGTTTGATTCCAGCCTAGGGTGACTGTCTGTGTGAAGTTTGCACATTCTCCCTATGTCTGCGTAATGCTCCGGTTTCCTCCCACAATCCAAAAATGTGCAGGTCAGGTGAATTGGCCATGCTAAATTGCCCATAGTGTTAGGTGCGTTAGTCAGAGGGAAATGGGTCTGGGTGGGTTACTCTTCGGAAAGTCGGTATGGACTTGTTGGGCCAAAGGGCCTGTTTCCACACTGTAGGGAATCTAATTTTAAAAACCATTGGATTTGTCAGATTAGTTCTTTACATTCTGTATTTTCAAGCCAGTAACTAACCTGACAAATTGTTTCTTGGTCGGTCTGCAACCCACTAAACTTAACACTTTCTGATAAACAGTCATAGACCTGAAAAATTGAGCTGAATTTTGTCAAAGGATTAGAAATCTAGTTGTTGGGGCTGAAAGCAGGGGATGAATTTGCACCAGCAAGTGATGGGATTTGGGATGGCAATTAGCTGTTGTTACAAATATAAAGTCTTTACGAAAGACATATTTGAGAAGACCCTTTTTACTTCAGGGCAAAATGGAAAAATAACAAATTTTACAGTTAATTATCCTTAAAACCTTCTATTTAATTCTAAAATAGATTGAAATTGGAACTTTAGAGGAGATTGAACAGTATTTCCATCCTGTATGTTTGACATGAAGATCGGTTTCGATGAGTGGATGAGTCCATGGGAATACCATTGGCAAGTTGGATTGCAGGTTTTCCAAAAATAATTACTCAACCTTACAGAGAGAGGAGAGTGAAAGAGAAAGGTTTTGAAATTTCTATTCTTCACCGCACAGGATGTAAGTGGGAGCTCATGATGAGATTGAAAAGACAAAAATTTGTGAAGGTTTAAATGAAGCTGGAAGATTCACTCAGAAGGACTGCTTTCTAACTCGTGCGCCAATATGCAAGTTCATTCAGTAGTAGAAATTGCCCATCTGGAAAAAGAAAAAAAGTAGTTGGAAAGGTCTCCAGACTGCTTATGAGAGAAAGATATGTCAATTTGATGGTTAACGTAAAATATAAGCTTTCAATCATTGTAAAACTTAAATGGGAGTTCTTTTCTTAGTTTACAGTGCAAGTTACGTTTTAAAATAGGGTTTGCTTGCCATTAGTTTGTTTGTTGCATTAAAATGCTTAGAAGTTGAAATCTTGTCATATGATCCTGTCAGTCAGTCACTGAAAGTTTGAACTTCTTAAAAGTTATCAATCTTGACAGGAATCGTAATGCTTGAGACATGCAATTAAAAGGTTACTGCCACAATTAATCTCTTTCCCAGTGGAGCAGATGCCTATCTCTGAAGGCCCATATTCCCGTGACATGCCTCACCGTTGGCTGGGTCTCTGCCTCTCATCAGGTAGTGTGCTCTCTACTCCTGCAAGGCAGATTGTTGAGTGCTTTTAATCGCTTGTGTAAAAAGAAGGGAAGAACATCATTAGTATGAATGGAAACATCCAAGAGAATGAGGGTGAGTCTGAGTGTTGGCTGCTCATATGAAGATGGGAGGTACCTGGAGAGAGAAGAATGAGTGGAAGAGCAAGGGATGTATCCTGAGAATTCCTGCACAGGAGAAGGTAGGGAAAATCAGTGTAGTGGTCTTGGCAACTCCACGTGTCACGCCATTCACACAATCACACAGTTGAAGACTTGGATTTTCCTGATGCATTGTCTCCAGGTTGGAAGGCAGTCACTTCTGCTGCTGACCTCCCTAACACTTCAATTGATATCTGCTAAGTTTAAGAGATTGTCCACTTCCTTTCTTCTTGAGAGATCTCAGCTCACTGCAGACCCCACGGCCCCCATCTCCCACAGCAAGACTTTCAATTAAGATTGAGAGACCCGGAGTTGGTGATGTGGTGTGAATGTATGTGTGTGAGTGATAAGGGTGTAGAGTATGAGGGTGGGTTGCCTCCCCAGATCTACTCTCTATTCCAGTAGTTACTACACCCTTGAAAACTCAAATGCTGGCATGCCCCTCTAACCTAATACCTCTAAATAGAATTTATTTTCCTTTGACATATGGACAACTCATCTACCCTCCTTAATTGGTCAGGAAGTGTGGGATAGGGTAGGGTGTCCAAATTCTGTGACCAAATTGAAGCACCATTAAAAACCCATCTGATGATCTGAAAAAAAGGAATGAAACCATATAAACCACCTGGCATCAAACTAGATACCATGAAATGAAAAAGGCAATCTCAGAAAGCTGTTGACATTGCAAATTCATCCTTACAAGTATCTGGGAGATAATTCCAAAATTGGCAGAGCTATCCCATATATGAGACAAGCAACAGCCTAATATTGTCATACAGTGTCAATACCTTACAATGTCCCAGATAACACCATTGCCATCGCTGGGCGTACGATCCAACAGAGTAAAGGCACAGTGGTGTACAGTTGGACTGAAATGCCCTGGGAGTTTTTAACATTGACTCCAGACCCCATGAAGTCTCAAGTAAGGCAGCTGTAGATTATCACATTTCGGTCTATTGAAGATCACTTGGAATTGAGGGTAGTGTGGGCATAGAATGTACTCCAGGTGAGGAACTTCAATTTCCATCACCAGGGACATTGATGCACCACTACTGATTAAGCTGCTCAAAATCTAAAGGATACAGCTGCTAGACTGGGAATGTAGCAGATGATGAGTGTTCCAACATAAGGAATCATATTTAATCTCAGCCTCAGAAATCTGCTTGCTGCTGTTGTATCTTTCTATGATAGTATTGACCATTGGACAGTTCTTGTTGAAATAAAGACATGTATTCACATTGAGTCAAAGAGTGTGATGCTGGAAAAGCACAGGTCAGGCAGCATCTGAGGAGCAGGAGATTTGATGTTTCAAGCATAAGCCTTCATCAGGAATAATGTTCATTTCTGATGAGGGATTTATGCTCGAAACATCAAGTCTCCTGCTCCTCAGATGCTGCCAGACTGACTGTACTTTTCCAGCATCATACTCTTCAACTCTGATTTCCAGCATCTGCAGTCCTCACTTTCTCCTATGTATTCACATTGAGGATACCTTCCTTTGCATTGTGTAGCAATATCACCAAATGGGATTGACTTTGAACAGATTGAGCAGTCAAGACTGAGCTTCCATGAGGCATTATCCATATGGAGTATCAGCAGCAGGAGCAAAATAACACTTAAATACAATCTGCAGCTTCATGGTCAGGCATATCCCATTAGCATCAAGCCAAGGAATCAACCTTAGGCCAATGAAGCATTCAGGAAGACATACCAAGCATAAAAATACATGCTGATGCTGCAACCAAGGATGACTTAATTGCAAAATAGCACAAGCATAAAGTGACAGAAATGGCTAAATGATTACACGACCACCTGACCAACACTGATGTCCAGCTTTTTTCAACCATGAAAGGTGGTGGACAAATAAATGACCCGAAGGAGGAGGAGGCTCCACAAATAACCATTCTCAATGATATGTGAACCCAGCATATTCGTTCGGAAACTGCCAAGTGGATGATCCACATGGTCTCCTGCAGAGGTCCTTAACATCATAGATCCCACTACGCAGCCAATTGATTCACTCCACATGATATCAAGAAACAGTTGGAAGCAGATGGTGGAATTTGAATTCAATAAAGGTTGAATTGGTAATCAAACAATGACAATGAATCCAATGTCAATTTTCCAAAAAAACCATCAAGGCGCTAATGTGCTTTAGGGAAGGACACTTCCATTTTACCTGATCTGGAATACATGTAACTCCAGACCCACAGCAATATATTTGATTCTTAAATGCTCTCTGAGATGGATAATAAATGCTGGCCAAGCCAGTGAATTCATCCCATGAATGAATTTAAAAAATACAGTTGTATGAGTGTTTCATGTGTTACAAAGTTATTAGTTTTATGATATGATATTGGTTTTGATTCATTGAGATATAGCTACATGCTAGCAGTAAACTGCTGAAACATAATGGTTAACAGCTGAGAAAATCCAGTCCTTAATTATTCTTCATTCTTAAAAGCATTGCAAAGTGGGGGCTATTCATTTCTGGAGTTGGGATGGAGGCGGTACAATGGTTCTACTATCTGCACTTATCATTGTTCTCAATAATGAAAGCCAAAAATATCTATTAAAAATTATACTTCAAGTTACTTGTACTTTGCTATCATAAAAAGAGATATGCAGGAGAGCGAATTTCTAACAGCTTAGGTAAAATTAATATCTCTAACTTGTTAATACTGTAAAGGCAGATCTAATTGAAATTGGACATTTCAGAGGGAATTGGATAACGTGTCCCCATTGCTGTTATTGAATTCCTCATTATTAATATTCTCATTAAGTCCTAATTATTGCTGGGACTATGATGATGTCACCTGCAGATACTTAACTGGTCAGCTAGGGAAATGTAGCTTAAACAGCGATTCAAAATTTAGTTACAGAAGAAAATATTATGCTTACTAGAAATCAGTGCCAAAGTGAAGATCTTTGAGCAAGATGTCCTCAACAAATGGATCTATCTGGGGATAGCAATTAGGTTTTGCCTTAGATAAGGGGTGATTGTGACTGCACCTACCTGACTGAGGGGTGATAGTGGAAGCAACTTTTGAAGCAGACCAAGCTGCAGCAATGCTGCTCAAATGGCATTGAAAAATGTTTATCAGAATTAATGTCATAGCAGTAATACAAGGGCAGCCTGTCAGTGAAAAAAATGTCCAGATTATCTTCCAGCAAGAACATTATTTTGTTCCAGGAATATAGAAGTACTTTGAACAATAAGCCCTTTCCCGAACGTTTCCTTCTCTATGAACAGTGAGCTTTAATTGCATCATTATATTTGTTGGTTAGGTTAAAATTTCAGGAAGCTTTTTCTTGTTGAAAGACTATTGGTTGTGTGTTGTTTCTTTCATAAAATTGATTGAATGGCTGTTATAAATGCCATATATTAATTTCCTATTTTTATATTTGGAGAAAGGTTCCCACTTAAATGAAACTGACATGAAGAAAGCTTTAATTTTGTTGCATTAGCTTCACAGAGCAAGCATTACATACTTTACAAAACAAACCTGTAAGAGCAGACAGAGGATGGGGACCGGTAGTGGGGAGGTGGTGGTCATACAGGAAATAAAGCTTATTTTTCTAACATCCAACATGAATGCCATAAGTAGGCTGTCTGTTAACAGATATCTTTAATTGCTTATGAATTATGATACAATCAAGAAAGGTATACTTTCCACTTGCACATTTTTTTGCTGTTTCGTACCATCAAGTTGCAGATGGCAGAGTGCACTCAGTAAAGGCAGATTTCACCCACTAGATGTAGTCTTCATTAAGTTTCACACTTAGACACAACTTTCAGTACTTTATTTCATGAAATAAACTTTAAGGGTTGGAAACTGCAGCTTTCAGTTCAAACATTCACTAATTATTAGCAACTATCAAATCCCTGACATGTAGGAAAATAACGTTTTAAAGTCAGGGTGGGAATGGTGGTTAGCTCCCTCTCTTAAAATTCCCATTTTCAGCAGAATGGTTGCTGAAAATGACTGTGTCACTCCTTTAACACAGATGTTAGTTTAAAGGAAACTGCTAAACAGTTGTGATACAATAGTGTAGACAGGAAATATATTAACAAGCGCATTAAAAATAACACAAAAAGGAAATGAAACCCACAACTTGCTGACCAACTGCAAGTTATAGATTTATATACAAGCTCTCCTTGATTGTATGCATGTGTGAACCTAGATCATACAAGTGCTTGAGAATAGTCATGATCTCTGAGAGCTCCTCCTTCCAAAATAGACTGTGCAAACTTGGCTCTCACTGACTTTGATTCCTTTAATCTCTTGTGGGAGTTGAGTAGACATTTCCATGAAACAAAGACTTCTCTAAACCTCAAAGGTGAAAACTGAAAGATATGCATCTTAGACCATCATGCACATTATTCAATCCTGGCTGCTTCCACACTAGGCCAAATACAACTGAGCACTGCATTGTATATCGATATCACACCCACAAGCTGCTCTTATTCTCCATACATCAGTGAAGAAACCTGTCCTTTATCTAAGTAACATTAGCATCAGAAATTCAAAGTGTTTCTGACATTATTTTCTTTCACACTAATTAGGTCTTTTTCAGAATATTGCTACATTTTAGATATAGAAGACTTTAGGAAGTATGAACGATAGGGACAATGCAAAAAATAAAATTCTGTTGCATTAAAAGGAGTGATTGCACATTTTTTACCCTCCCTAAATGATCTTACAGAAGTTCTTTTTTGTAAACCCAAATATAGCATTACATTGTCTGTCCCCACACGCTGCTGAGTGTAGGTTGTCCCTTGCTCCCTTGCCTGAATGCTTTGGAAATAAAGCCTGCTGTTCTGCTTGCCTTTTCAATACTATCGCAGTGGCACAGAACACAGTGGCCGCACGCTATTCCCACACCCACTAGAGCAACCCTGGGGATAAGCGCAGTACAATTGATAGAAAGTGTATTCTTTTGCATAGGTTCCCACCAGCATGTAGCTAGCAATTTCCTGGGTTTTATCTGAGAACAAATACCTTTGAAAACTGAAAACAAGACGTCCAGCTACATTGTTATATTGAGTAGATTAGCATCCAGCTACATTGTTAGATTCAGTGAATTAATCTGCGTTTTCCATCACTTCAGAAATACAGACTACTGACTCCATTTAATGGGACTGTGAACAACTAGTTCACAGAACGCATAGGCTTATCATTAAGTATATTTAAACCCATTTAATAAAATATAATCGTATAGAGTCTTTAACTAATACTTAATTTCCTTTATTGTACTGGATATTATTAACCCACACTCTCCCACACATACAGGAAGTTGCCTGGTTACTGTAACTAGGGTTTTCAATCTGATATCTGAGGACACTGAACAATCCACAATGCCATTTCATGATCTTTCCAAAGCCATCAGATTTGTGTTTTTTTTATTATGATTTACTACACTGTTCCTTTTCTGTTGGACACAAATAAAAACATTTCTGCTTTTGTTAGAAAAACAGGCATTTGTCTTTTGGAACTATGTACAGTACATCCTCTATAGTGAGTCTAAATAATGGGGATTTCAGGAAAGTGGGGGTAAGGTACAGGGGTCTCAGGAGAATGTTCACATTTATGAGGGCAAATCAAGGAGACAGTCTAATTTTGTAGGCAGCATGGTCTATCTCTAGGGTGTCTCAGAAGTGCGTTTACATTTATGGCGGGAGTGGGGTCTTAGGACAGTGACAATCTGTTTAAGGAAATTAAAAGAGAGCTTATATTTATGTAGAGATGTGGAATATCCTCAGGAATCTGTCTATATTTCTTGATGTGTGCGTCCTTGTTCTGAAGTACTGTATGTTAACATTCGAGCATCTTTAAGATCAGAGGTAAGAATCAGTAATGGCACAAGCATTTTGTTTCACACCAAAGCATTCTAACTTGGAAGAACAATTGCTGTAGCAACCACCTGCAGTAATATTGTAAATGCAATATTGTAAACAAAGTTGTACTATTAGCAAGCAATTCATCATCTTTCTCCATCATTTTAGCAAATAGCAATAAGGAATTATTTTATAATTTAAAATCCTTATGCATAAAACAATACATGTGCCCATTTCAACTTGAAACAATCATTTTTAATTATGTGACCTTTTATTTTCAGAATAGATATTTTTAAAACAACTTGCTCAGACACCTCTCGAGCAAGTGTACTTGAACCCTGGCCTTCTGGCGCAGAGGTAAGTACTCACCACTTTGTCACAATAGCCTTAAATAGTGGCAAGATAAGGACTTGAACCCGAGAACCCTTGATTTAAAGGTTGATGCTTTACCAACCGGGCAACCTGGGCCCAGTTATCTTGACCCTTTTTGCATTTCAATTAAAGAAATAATGGAAAAAGATGGTCTTCTGTTGTGTCACAAAATCAGTAGAAGTCAAGGAATTTAGGCTGAGGGGACAAGTGACAGAATAGATAGCTATATAGCTTCAAGGCAGAAAGTAAGGAGGGGAACTGAAGTGTTGTTATTCAGAGTGGGACAAAGTGGGAAATGGTGTTCCACAAGGATCAATCATGATGTCACTGCTGTTTCATAACTTACATTAACGATCTGAACTTTGAAGTGAAGGAAAAACTAAATTTGGGGATACAAATACTTCACTAATTTGGATGCCGTGGGGACTGATACTCAATACTGAGGAGGTTTCCAACAAATTGCAGGACATTAAGAAACTTGAAACATCAACAAATAATTGGTAAATGAAGTTCATCTATGACATAGCAAATGTTGATGGAAGAATAGGTGCAAGTCTAGGTGGGAGAGGAATAAAAGGATCTCCTATGTATAAGACGTATATGCACCAGTCACTAAATGGTGCATGTTTGAAACTTTATTGCTGGAACAGCACAGCAGGTCAGGCAGCATGTGCTGTTCCAGCAATAAAGTTTCAACTTTGATCTCCAGCATCTGCAGACCTCACTTTCTCCACTAAATGGTGCATCACAAGATAGCAGGGGGACTTAAAAAAGTGCAACCCAAGATAAGCTTTATTTCTCAAAAAATATAGAATTTAAAAGTAGAGAAGTTATGACTAACTTATATTGAAAGGTTGAGTGGCCCACAGTGTGCATGCATATAAAGAAGGGTATAGGGCACTGGAGAGAATGCAGAGACAATTGACAAGGTTCATATAAAAAACACATAGATATAGACATCAGAAGAAAGCTCTCAGGCTGAATGGCAACCTAATGGAGATCTTTAACATTATTAAACATTTTGATCAGCAGATACAGAAAAAAATGTTAATCACTTGAGAAAGAACATAAAAACAGCCCAGCAATCGAGATATAACCAAGACTGATTGACTGACTGATTGGTTGATTGATTGTTGTCACGTGAACTGAGACACAGTGAAAAGTATTATTTTACATGCTATACAGACAGATTGTACCATACAAAGTGCATCAGAACAGTGTGCAGAATACAGTATTACAGCCTCAGAGAAGGTGCAGAGAGAGAGATCAGAATTAATATTTGTGAGATCTGTTCAAAAGTCTGATATAGTGGGGAAGAAACAAATTTTGAATCCATGGTGCATGTATTAAAACTTTTATATCTTCTACCTGACAGAAGAGGATGGAAGAGAGTATAACCAGGGTGGGAGAGGTCTTTGATGATGTTGGTTGCTTTCTTGAGGGAGCAGGAAGTATAGATGGAGTCAATGGGTGGACAGCTGGCTTGCATGATGGACTGGGCTATGTTCACAACTCTGTAGTTTCTTGTGATCTTGGGAAGAACAGTTGCCATACCATACCATGATGCATCCAGATAGGAGCTTTCTATGGTGCATCTATAAAAATCGGTAACAGTCCTTGTGGAGATGCTATTTTCTTTAGCCTCATGAAGAAGTAGAGACATGGTTGTGCTTTCTTGACCTTCATGTCAATGTGGATGGACCAGGACAGATTGTTGGTGATCATCACTCCCAAGAACTTGATGCTCTTGACCATCTCCACTTCAGCACCATTGACAGGGACATTCCCTCCACACTGCTTCCTGAAGTCAATGACCCAGCTCCTTCAGTTTGCTGACATTGATGGAGAGATTGATGTCTTTACATCACGTTGCTTAGCACTCAATCTCTTGCCTGTTCTCTGTCTTGTCATTGTTGGAGATTCAAACTACAATGGTGGAGTCGTCAGAAAACTTGTAAATGGATTTGGGGCAGAATTTAGCCACACAGTCGTGAATGTATAAGGAATGTAATGGGGGGCTGAGTGAAGATTATGGTGGAGGAGGTGTTAGTGCCACTTTTACTGATTTTAGAGTCTATGGATCAGGAAGTTGAAGTTCCAGTTACAGAGGGGGTAGCCGATACCTAGGTCTTGGAGTTGAGATAAGCTTGTTCGGAATTATGATGTTGAAGGTGGAACTGTAGACAATAAGTAGGAACCTGGGCAATAATTATTGAGGCATGCTGCATGATTTTTCTTTGACACTGGGATAATGGTGGTCTTCCTGAAGCAGGTAAAGACTTCAGATCGTAGTAAGGAGAGGTTAAAGATGTCTGCAAATATTCTCACCAGCTGGTCTGCACAGGATCTTTGTGCATGAGCAGGGATTCCGTCTGATCTGATTAATTTCTGTGGGTTTACTCTCAAGAAGGTTGATCAAATGTTGGCAGTGGTGACCATGGGTACAGGTGTATTCAAAGTATTGGGATTGGTGACATCGTTTCATTGACCTTCCATTTGAAGCGAGCGTAGAATGCAGAGTTCTTCAGGTCGGAATGTATTGTTGCCCACGATTCTTTCCAACTTCGCTTTGTAGCCCGCTATGCTGTGTAAGCCTTGACACAAATGACAGGTGCCGATTGTTTTAAAAATCAAGCCTCTTTGGGTTAGTCTGAGCCTCCAGCTTAGTTTGATATTGTCTCTTGGCATCTCTGATGGCCTTATGAAGATCACTCCTGGATTTCCTATATGGGTCAGGGTTACTCAACTTGTACGCCTCAGACTTGGAATTCAGTAG
The DNA here is from genome assembly GCF_004010195.1 of Chiloscyllium plagiosum. Taxonomy (NCBI): domain Eukaryota; kingdom Metazoa; phylum Chordata; class Chondrichthyes; order Orectolobiformes; family Hemiscylliidae; genus Chiloscyllium; species Chiloscyllium plagiosum. The sequence continues at coordinate 34,851,217 of NC_057725.1, forward strand.
GGAGTCGATTTGAAGAGATCCAATGGGAAATGCAAAACAAACATTTTCACTTTAAAAAATGAGAATGTAATACTTGCCATTAATGTATGAAATGAGTAGTATACATGCAGTTAACAGGAAGCTAGAGAGGTATTTGAAGGAGAAGGGAATTGATGGCTATGAATTAGATAAGATAAGATGGTAAGAACTTCAGATGGAGCAGGAATACCAATGTGGGTTGGTTGTGCTGAGTGGCTTGTTTCTGTGCTGTTTATCCTGTGTCATATTAATGAAGCTAATCTTTTCCATGGAAAAGTAAACTGCCTGAACTGTAAAACAAATTTTGATTCCCTCCACTGATAGCACTCAAGATCACTTTGTCCATGGGAAAATAACCAGGCTCAAAATTGAGATCTAAAAAAAAATTTTGAAACTTCTCACCAAAAATCCTTCTATATGTCATCACAAGAAGCAGTCTGGAATGATGCAGATTGAACTGCTGCTTTCAGGTTACAAAATCATTTGATTATTTTTAAAAAATCAAGCCTCTTTGGGTTTAATGAGCATCTCGAATCATCTTCTAGTTTCTCTTTCGTAAGATGTCTGCTTTGAGATGTCCTGACCTTCAGCTGTGGAAATATACCAAACCCAACTTAACAGTTCATTTCCAAAAAGAACCTCAATGACACATATAGAGGAAACACTGACCAAAACTCTCCATTGGCAAGGTTCAACTATCAAAATGGGTTGCAGCTTCACTTTTCTGGTTTTGCTGCAAAACATTCAACACAACTTCTCAGAAGCAATTTTCAATCCATGTTTTTCCCTCCCAAGATACTGAGCATCCTCTGACCTTAGTTCCAATATTAAGCATGAGGCGTGATCGTGTGATTCAGATGTGGAAGGTCTCATTGCAAGGTTAAATCTTGGCCTATCACTATCCGAACACATGTACATTTGTAATCAAGTCATTATACAATGAACAAGGATAACAATCTAGACCAATCTTCCTGTCCCAATCCAAAGGTACTGTGGCCATTCTTAGTGTAATTTTCTATCGATAGGATAGGTGACCATAATCGGTCACATGCAGCTCAGTACGTAAAAGGACTGACTCCGAGATTGTAATGGAGGGGTCTCTTTCTGCTTTATAGATGATGATGAGTACAGTTCACTGAACAGTTCTAGTTGTTGAGACCTGCTCCACGTCCATCACTAAACATGATTACCATGTGATAGTAGCATTAAACCAGAATCTTCCTCAGTGCAACTGGAATGACAGTGCTGAGCAGTGGTGTGAAAATTTGAAATGAAGGCAACTTGAAGCTGAATGGAAGAACAAAGCACAGACATGGAAAGAGATAAACATCAAAGGTCACAACAGACAGCCTCAGCTGAAAACTGACACAAAAGCAGAGCAGGCAGACACCAGTGGCCAGTGAAACTTCAATATATCCAGACTTAGTGGTAAGGGAGACAAGCAAAAAATAGAGCAGTTCGGTCCCAGTGTGAGGTGAAACTAATAGAACATGGGGCAGAAGATCCCGATGGCAGTTGAAACCTCAAGGTAGACTGGTCCAACAACATGTGAAACTGGTAGGCAATGACAGAGGCTGAGACATGCAGCAAGTGAAAATGGCATAAATTGTGACAGAAGTCTCAAACAGAATGCAATACAGCAAAAACAAGGTTAGCCAATCTCCTCGCAACAAAGACAGTTGATTTGTGATGGAGAAAGCCCATTTGTGACTTGAAGTGCTCCACTCTCAGGCAGGCCATACAATCGGCAGCAAAATCTCCAACTCTTCAGAATCACCCCAGGTCTGTTCTACAAACCAGACAAAGAACAGATTTGCAGGGTTTTACATTTAAACTTTTTGAAGCAGCTGAAGGTGGTTTGGCCAACATACTATGCTGAGGGACTCCTGCCATGATGTCTTGAAATTGAGATGCCTGACCTCCAACAACCATTAAGGTCATTTTTTTGTGCCTGGTAAACTTTAACCAGTGGAGAGTCTTCCCTCTGATTCCCAATGGCTGTAACTTTGTCACATCCTTGATGTCACATTTGGTCAAAAACAACTTTGACATCATGGGTAGACACACTCATTGCCATTCCTGAATTTCTTCCATGTTTTAACTAAGGCTGGAATTAGACCCGGAGCTGAGTTGCCTGGTAGAACTCAAGCTGAACGTCAGCGAGCAGGTTCTTGCCAACCAGGAGCTATGGGCAGAACTGTTGATAAGCCCAAGAGTAGACTGATAGGGGTGGTAACTGACCAGGTTAGGATTGTCCAGCTTTTTGGATACAGGACATACCTGGACAATTCTCCACGTTATTGGTTAGATGCTATTGTTGTAGCTGCTCTGGAATAGCTTGGCTAGAGGTGCATCAAGTTCTGGAGCGCAAGCCTTCAGTAGAGTCCATGGACAGAGGAAACTTAAATTTTCGGAAACTTTTTAATATAGTCACCCACATGAGGCTGGTTAGAGACATAAAAGCTTGTGGGGTAGGAGGTTATGTACTGGAATGGATTAATGATCGACTAACAGATATAAAACAGAGTGTAGAAATAAATAGATCCTTCTCACATTGGCAGGTTGCAAATAGTTGGGGACTGCATTGGTTCTTGGGCCCCAGCTGTTCACAATAAAAAATCAGAGATTTGCAAGTTGGGAATAAATGTAATATTTCCAAATTTGTGGATGATAAAAAGTGAAGAGGGAATGTGTGTTGTGAGGAAGATGGAAAGCAGCTTCCAGAGGATTTGTACAGGCTTAGAGAATGAGCTAAAACATGGCAAATGGAATAGAATTTGGAAAAATGTGAGGTTATCCACTTTGTCAGGAGGAAGGAACCAATATGCTGACTATTTCTTAAATGTATGAAGTTGGAAAATGTAAATGTACAAAGAGGCCTAGGTATCCTTGTTGATAAATCATTAAGGATTAACATGCAGGTGGAGCAAGCTTTTAGGAATGTAGAATTTATTTCAAGAAGATTTGAGTACAGCAATAGATATGTCTTGTTTCAATTGCATCGGAACTTGGCTATATTACATCTCGGGTAGTGTGTGCAGTTTTGCTCTTATCTCAGGAAAGATATTATTACCATAGAAAGTTCACCATACCTGTTTGCTGAATGGTAGGATGGTTTTATCAACAGAAATTGAGCAAACTAGGCCTGTATCCCCAAATGTTTTGAAGAATGAGAGGTGATTTCAATGGAACTTACAAATTCATTAAAGGGATAGGCAGAGTAAGATCAAGTAAGATGTTTCTGCTAATTAGAGGGTCTAGAACCAGGAGGCACAACTTAAAAATAAGGGGGATGTACTTAAGTCTGAAATGATTTTTTTAAACTCTTTTTTTACGTTGTGCAAGTTCAGACTTTGAGAATGCTTAAAGTAGAGATCAATAAATTTCTGATTCGCATTGACATAAATGGATTCGGGATGGGGTGAATAAAGAGCATTAAGTGTTTGATAAGCCAAAATCTTATTGAGTGGCAGAATTGCAACCTCAATAGGCTGAATGGCCTACTACTATTCCTACACTCCAATGTTCCTATGAATGTTGTCAAGGCCCACAACCTTTGCATTATCCAGTACCTGCACCCATTTCTAGATAGCAGATGGACTGAATCAAATTGGCTGAAAACTGATATCTGTAGTGCTGGGGACCTCTGGAGGCAGTAAAGGTAGATCACTCAGCACTTCTGGCTAAAGATTGTTGCAAATGCTTCAACCTCATCTTTACACTGATGTGCTAGGCTCTTCTGTCATGGAAGTTGCAGGTATTTGTGCAGTTGCCTCTACTGGACAGTTGTATAATTCTCCAACACCATTCATGACTGGATGTGGAAGAACTAAATGTTTCAGACCTTATCCATTAGTTATGAAAAACCACCTAGTCCTGTCTTACAATTGCCATTTACACTGCTTGACACACAAGTGATCTATGTTCTAATGTCTACAGGTTGATACTTCACTTGTGATAGAGCTGGTGCTGCTCCTCGTATGTCCTCTACACTTGTCATTGATCCAAAGCTGATCCTGCAACTTGATGGTAATGGTAATGGTAGGCTGGTGGATATACTCTTGAAGTTACCAATTGTATTTGAGTATACTTCTGCTGCTGCTGATAGTCTACAGGGTCTCATGGATGCCCAGTCTTTAATTGCTAGACTTGTTCAATGTCTATCAAATTTAGCAAAATGATAGTGCCACACAACACAATGGAGTATTCTTAATGCGGGCACTTTGTCTCCACAAGTACCATGCAGTGCTTATTCCTACATATACACTGCCATTGGCAGATACAATTCCAGCAAGTATATTGATGAGGATGAAGTCAAATATGGTTTCCCTCTTGTTGGTTCTTTCACCAATTGCCTCAGACCCAGTCCAGAAGATCTGTTTCCTCAGGAGTTGACCAGCTCAGTTAATGTTGCTGTTGCCAAGCAAATCTTGGCAGTGCATATTGAAGTCCCCCAGTACAATCTGTGCCTGTCACCCTCAGTACTTCCTCCAAGTGGTTTACAATATGAAGGAGCGTTGAAACAAAAGTTGGGGTGGTGTGGTGGCACACACGTGGTAATCAGCAGAAGGTTTACTTGCTCATATTTGCCCTGATGCCAAGAGACCTCATAGAATGTGAAGTCTATGTTGAGGACTCTCAGAGCCAATCATTCCTGACTGTTGTCATGTCTCTCTGGGATAGTATAGTACGCTATTCCTGAAGTCATCACAAAAGTTAAAGATTTCATTAATGCAGATTATCTGTCTATGTCCAGGCAAACAAAAAGCCTAGATCAGACCTCTGTACTTAACAAGAAGTATATTTATGACAAATAAATAGATTCTAGCTATAGATACAACTCTACTAATTAAAAGTCTACCTCACCCAAAAAACTTTCCTACATACACATATAGACTTACACAGACAGAAAAAACAAATTGCTGTTATATATGGAGGAAAAAATGGAAAGGCAGCTTCTGTCTACAATGTTTGTTGATCCTTTTGCTTTTCAGGACTTTCTGTTCCTCAATCCTTCTTCTCCAGGTACTTTTCCTTTCCTTGCAGGATGACTGGTTCATATATTATAATGTTGCTGACTTATTAATTTACAGCAATTGGTGAGGGAAAATAAACTGATCTTCTTCACACTTTAGATACGTCCTACTGAAGAGACACACACTTTTCTGGGGGTCCAAAGGCTTCTAATCATTTTGTTCTCTCCTACAAGCTGTTCAGCTATCCAGGAGCCATGCACAGTTTTTGGCAGGTGGATAGATTTTGTTAACCACAGCTAGTCACAGCTGCACAAACCAATCAGATATTTGTCACCAGCCAAATCTCACTTTACACACTTGCTTATGAGCAGCCTTTCTACCACCACCCCAACGTTTTGAAAAAGGCAGAACACATAATGTATTTCAGGAACCCGCTTTTAAAATGTATGGAAATCCTTTCCACAATCCCTGGTTTTTAAAACAGTCCTTTTCCCATTTCAGTCTATAACCAAAAATGCAGGAAAATAAAAAGGTACCGTCTTTACAGTGTACAACATTGCTGGGTGTGTACTGCTGGTGGGACGGTACATAACCAGGGATATTAGTGATGTTACCTGAGTTGTAGTGTATAAGGTATGCTTCCCCGAATATGAATACGTCAAGCCATGAGACAGCTCTCTCCATTTTAGCACTAGCTCCCAGACGTTAGAAAGGAGGACTTTGCAGCGTTAGCAGGGCTGAGTTTGCCATTATCTTTTCTGGTGCCTTGATTGGTGACAGATGATCAATTCACTTTCATTCATTGTTTTGAAGTTTGTTACAACAGAATGGTTTGTTAGACCACTTCAGATGGCAGCTAAGAGTCAACCACGTTTTATTATGGATCTTGAGTCTCACACTGGACAATATAATAACAGCAGTATTTTTTTGTCTAAATGGGTAATATTGAGAATCTACCATCAAACTAGGGGATTAACTGATTCAAAGAAGAGTTCAGTAGAGCATGCCAGGAGCAACACCAGGAGTATCTAAAACTGAGGTGTTTAGCTGGTAATAATACAACACAGGAATACTTATGTGCCAAACAGCAACTACAAGCCATGGCAAAGCAATTCGACAAACAAAAGATCAAAGGTCAGCAGGGCTGCATATGGTGGTGGACAATTAAGCTGGAGGAGAACAGTCCATGAATATCACCATCAATAATGGGGAAGTTTTGCAGTGATGTGCTGGGCTTCAGGCTAAAGTACTTTTAACAATTTTCAGCCAAAATTGCCAAGTGGATGATTCATCTTGGCCTTTTCCTCTAGTGACTTCCAGCAACAAGGTGCTAGTCTTCATGTAATTCAGTTCACTCCACCAGATGTCTACAAGTAGCTGGATTCACTGGATACCTCAAGGCTATGAGCCCTGACAATATACTGGAAAAGGTATTGAAAACTCAAGGTCTAGAATGTCTGCACCCATAGCCAAGCTGTTTCAGTACAATTAACGCATTGGCAACTACCGAACAATGTGGAAAAGTGTATGAATTACTATGTCTTGTACAGCAAAAACAAGACAAATCTAACTCAGCCAAGTACCACCACGTCTACTCTCAAAAATTTGTACAGTAATGGAAGGAGTCATCAATAGTCAAGCAATTCTTTCTTAACAGTAACTCGTTTCTGCTATGTTTGAGTTCCGCTATGGCCAGAGAGCTCCTGATTACACTACACTTTTAATTATAACATTGACAAAAGACCTGAACTATTGAGATGAGGTGAAAGTGACAATCACAGGAGACTTCCTTGCCCCACTTGACTGCTCATCAAGGACGCATTTAAGTGTGTGCATCATGATGGCCAAGCAAAACTGTCCTCAATGGGAATCAGCTGAAAAGTTCTCAGGTGTTTACTGTCAAAGGCTAGTACAAAGGAAGATGCTTGTGGTTGGTGGAAGTCAGCCAGCTCTAGAACATCTGTGCAAGAGTTCCTCAGGGTAATTTCCTAAGCCCAACCGTCTTCACTGCTTCATCAATGACCTTTCAACTTTCATTACAGTAGAAATGGAGATGTTCGCCAATGATTGCACAACACATGAGGAATCAACAGGAGTAGCATTCATTTCTACTTCAGAAAGTGACCCAAATATAAAAGGTTTTTATGGGAGCCAGAGCTCAGGGAAAGCTAGGAACAAACTGCAACAATGACGGTCTCTCAGCCCAAAGCAGAAACTCAAAAAGAACTGCTTTCAGACAACAGAAAAAGTACAGCTGAAGCCCTGGAAAACCAGCCAGATGAGACACCAGTCTAGAACACCATGTGCCAATGGAAGGCCTGAAAGACATTGCAAAACTGGAAGACTACACTAACAAGAATGCAGGAGCTATCATAGATGAGCCTGACATTATCACAGAATCATAAAATCCCTACAATGTGGAAACAGGCCATTTGGCCCATTGAATCCACACTGGTCCTCAGAAAAGCATTCTACTCAGACTCACCCCATTACCTTACCCCTGTAATGCTGCATTTCCAATGGCATCCCTGGACACTATGGGCAATTTAGCATGGCCAATCCAGCTAACCTGCACATATTTGGACTGTGGGAGGAAACTGGAGCACCCAGGAGAATCCCACACAGGCATGGGGAACGTGAAAATTCCACCCATGATAGTTGCCCAAGAATGGAATCAAACCTGAACCCTTGGCACTGTGAGACAGCAGCAAAACACACAATGGTATTCCTGCAGAACCCTATTCACAACCAATTGACAGGGGAAGAGGCTCCCTGCGATGCACTTTGGGGGAGGACATTGAAAGAGGAGAATGAGCCCCAGACCTGCACAGAAAACTTATTCCCAGGGAGGGCAGTGCACAAGCATGTTCACAGAGAGCACAAGGATTTGCTAGCCTACCAGTGCAGACAACCTGGAGAAACCACCACACCACAGAGAGTGAATGGTGTAACCACAGCAACACCAGAGATTCAGCCTCTTGTGGAAGAATCTTGAACCTGGGACACTGTTTAAAATTAGGGGCATTCTTCTTAGAGCAGAGGATAGTGGAGGTGGGATCATTTAATTTTTTTAAGGCAATAGTATGAAAATCCTTAATAATAGATCAAAGTTCCTCGGGGCCGGATGGGAATGTGACATTTGAAACATAAACAGACTAGCCATGATCTTATTGAATGGCAGAGCAAGCTTGATGGGCTGAATGGTCTAATTCAACTCCTATTTTACATGCTTATGGTTGATAGAAAAAGAACAAGACTGCTGCAGGGGTGTGTGCTTCCTTCTTCAGAGTGATGGCAATTGACTATTCTTCTTTTACTTCAGGGGACGATGTTGTATGCTATCCTTGCCAATAGAGAGAATTTTTTATGTGTAAGGTCCCAACTGAATAGGTCCACATACAACGGGGAGGTTGGTGACTAAGCAAGAACTTATTTGTAATTAAAGCTTCAGCAAGCAGTCTTTGAGTCATGGATGTGAGATGGCATAGAGATTTGGGTGCATGTGATTGTTTGCTGTTCAGATAGGAATGTGAGGAATCTCCTTGGGCACAAAGCTTGTCATCTGTTGCCGTAAGAAATCATGCAGGAGTCCTAGGAACATCAAAGTGTGGGACTTGGCATTGACTTTTCCTAACCTACTGTTATCCTGGATCCTTTTGGGGCACTGTCCCAGATTTGAGTCACCACACTCCTACTGTTCACTTCCTTAGCCACTTCAAACCATGCCTATTTGGTTGGAGTGGCTGACCACTTCTGCCCATCTTTCAAAACGATCAGCTAACTTCTGTCCCTCAAATCCAACAGCAGGATATTCAAGTAAAAGCGAAAGACCTGGAGGGAGCATGCTAGTCATTTTGGAGGGGAGCAAGGGTGGGTAGTTGGTGATAGGTTTTCCATATTCCTTATCTATTTCTAAGATTGATGCAGCCCTTAAGAAAGAATGTTCAGTGATCCTGATCCCTGCTAATGTCCCTTTGACCAGAAATCCTTCCTTTGACAGGTTTTTGAAGATTCTTCTACCTGGCCTCTACAATCAGGAAACCCAGAGGAGACATGCAAACTGGGTCAAGTGATACCATTGGTCTGGCATTAAAAAATGGTTTCATTCTGCCACTCTCTCATGCTTTCTCTCCACCTATCCATTCACTACTTTCCCAAATGCATTGTCATCAGAATAAATACCACCTTTTCCTAGCTGCTATCAGTTCTGTAGATGGGTCACTGGACTCAAAACATTTATGCTGTTTTCATTTCATAGATGCTACCAGATCTGCTGAGTTTCTCCAACAATATCTGTTTTTGCTTGTTTCAGATCCCCAGCACTTGCAGTTACTTGTTTATTTTAGCTCCACTATATACATTGCATTAATGTGGAATAACTTCAAACAGTGAATTTCTTAACATCTGCACGGGTTTGGGGGTACTTCCTGCTGACTTGGAGACTGACCCAGACAAACCTAAAAATGAGAAGGTAGCTCATGCCTGGTTCACAACACAATGCCACAATTTCCAATATTTAACCTGGTTCCCAAAACCAAGGCCACCTTCCCTTTGTCAGTTAAAATTCTGTCTTCAGCTGTTGAAAAATTGTGGAAATATCCAGCGACTCATTGGTCTGTGGAATTAATGTGATCACAATAAATGTGGAAGAACAAAAATAAAAATTGTCAGAATATTGTTACCAGCAACTCTCACTGCAGAATAAATGTTTCACAAACTCTGTCTAAGCATCACCCTTGATGCTGGTGGTGAGGTGGATTGATGATGCTTAATAACTAACGTAATTTCCTGTTTCTTCTAGCCCTGGAGCCAAAATAAAAATGTTGATTATTTATATAACTCAACAAAAATGGCACAATAAATTCATTTTTGTGCTGAGATGTAGCAAATTCCCTTCAGTGCCTGCGTTATAGAATAGTTGGACTGAAGTTGGCTCAATCACTTTAAACATACAAAAGCAGTAAAATCTAGTGTATTAGACTTGAAAATGGTTTTCCAGACAAACAATACTGCACTTACAGAAGAATAAAACACTATGTCTTTTGGTAGTTGAATAAACTGTCCTATTCTTCTTTGCCTGCAAAGCAGAGATAAAGTTTAATTTTTGTAAAATAAATTACACCATACAAGTAGACTTTTAATTTACAACAGAGACCCTTAGTCACTAAGTTGCAAATCTGTCTTTCAACAGTCAGACATGATGTCAGTCACATCTTAACAATGTTCTTGTCATAATATTTTAATAGGACTATGATCACACACTCCAAATCTCAAAAAACGATTTAAATCCTTCTGCTTTCTTTCACAATAGAATTGCAGTCTCACAGAAGAAGGTAAAAAGAAAGATACTAGCAGTAAATAAGCAGCATTTAAAACTCTGTAATCATGAACGTATGAATTATAATCTGATCAAAGAAGCATGTGATCAGAATAATTAGGATGTTTTCTTAACTAATACCTGAAATGGACAAATTGTCTTATGAGGAAAGATTGGAGAGGCTTGGCTTGTTGCTGCTGGTGTTTGGAAGAGTAAGGAGCAACTTGACGGAAAAATATATAGATTTTGAGGGGTTTTGAAAGGGTGCATGTGAAAACAATGTTTCCTCTTGTGGGAGAACTTTTGATGAGGAGAGACTGTTTAAAAATAAAGGGGTCACTCATTTAAGAAATAAATAAGGTTGTTTTCCCTGACAGCCTTGTATCTTCAGAACTCCCTTAAAAAGATTAATGGAAGCCATGCCTGCAAACATTTTTAAAACAGAAAGAAATAGGTCCTTGACAAGAAAGGGCTATAAAGTCATTAACGTAGGCAAAAATGTTGAGAAATCAGATTAGCCATAGTGTTAGTGAATAGCAGAGCATGTTCAAAGAGCTGAGTTGCTGACTCCTGCTCCTAATTCGTTTATTCATATGCAAGACAGAAACTAACCATTCTCCCGATATTCAAAAGTATTATCAATGTCTTGGGGGTTACAATTGGATAGAACCTGAAATGGACCAGCTATTAAAACACCATAGCTACAATAACAGATCAGAGGCTTTGAATTCTGTAGCAAGCTAACTCATTGTCACTAAAAAGAGAAGATGAACAGGGTAAGCCTACATTCATTGGCATTTAGAAGAATAACAGGTGACCTTATCGAAGCACAGAATCCTGAGGGAATTTGATCGGGTGGATAACAGCAGGTAGTTTCCTTTTGTTGGGGTGGTGGGGTGGGGAGGTGGGGGGAAGGGTCACTAGAACTAAGGAAAATAACTTAAGGAAAAGGGATCTTTTCTTTCAGACAGAGATGACATAACAGTTTTTCTCTCAAGTGGTCAATAGTCTGGAGAATTATTCTTCCCCAGTCAAATGTAGATTTTTGAATTTATTCAAGATTAAGTTGGATAGATTTTTGACACACAAGGGAGTCAAGATATATGGGGAGAAGACAGGAGTTGAGATCACAATCAGCTCAGTCATGATCATATGAAATGGTGATGCAGGCTTGAAGGGCTGAGTTACTACTCTTGCTTCTTTGACCAATCTTCCTATACTCCTGTACGTGTACAGACTGCAGCATTTCAAAAAGGCAGCTCACCACTATCTTCTCAAGAGCAATTACAAATAACAAATGAGTACATTGCATGAAACTTCAAAAAAATTGTTGTCACTTGAACCAGATCTCTGTTGTGTTACAAACCAAGGGATAGTCATTATTTTCAAAATACATGAGGTAAGCATGTTTAAGGTAATTAAGTGTAGAAACAATGCAGGACTTACACAGAGCCTATTTAGAATGAAGAACGTGGAAAGGTCAACAGCCATTGGTCTTCAACTGAATTAGTATATCAGTTTTATAAATAAATAACTGACAACTAGGCCTTTCTCTGAACTGAAAGTCATTGTTTGCTTTCAAAATCCTTTCCAACCATAATTCAGTTCTATTTGAAATGCTCATTATGCATTTGTTTTCAAAAGAAACTAACTGGTAATAAGTGGACCATTTTTGTTTAAATTATTATGCTCTTCAGACTCTGAAATTTTACAACACGCATCTCATTCTTTCAGGGCATGAATTTCAACTCAAGTCAATGTACCTTTTGGTGCCATGCTGACTTTGATGTGTTTTGAAGTGTTCTTGCTAGAAACCATTTGCTCAATTGAGTTTAATCATTCAGCACTTTTGCCTCAGTACAAGGATTGTAAATTATTTTTTTAAAGGTTAAGTGCTCTCTTTTGGTGCCATTATATGGCAGGGATCAGTTTGAAATTACTACCTGTTTGGAATGGTCCAGACCTGATATGTGCTGCTGGCTCTAACACCACAACATTGAAGTTAACTTTATCCAATAGCGGCAAGTTGACTATCCAGTCAATTCCATGTAAACACTGAAATGCTTATTAGGTAGTCCCTTCTGAGGAACAGTTTAAGTTTCATTTCACACCAGCTATTGCTAAGCTGCAGTGTGTAAGAAGCTGAAGTTATGAGTGACTAACCCCTTGGGATGGCTATATCATGATCCAAATTTGGATTCAGCCAACTGAATTACACTGCAATTTGAGTTAATGGGAAGGGGAAAGTTGCATCCCAAGGATGGAGACAATGTTGTATATCTTCCCTGTATGATGGTGGTCAATAGTGTAGGTTTGCTCTGAACAAATAGCAATGAAGATGACTAGAAAGACAATTGTTATCTTAATTAAGAGTACAACAAGCAGAGCTAAAAGATGAGCAAAATGTATGACAAAATATTTTCAATTTACTCTTATGTCGATTGTTAAGACCTCTTTAGACCTTGTTAATGGATACTCAGAGAAGGATGTGCTATTTTTCCACTGAAGAAAATTAGAATACCCAAGTATTATTTACTTCACCCAGTGAGCTGCAATTCATTACAATTTTGCCATACTTTCTGTTCAGGATAGAATTTGCTGCAATATTGCAAAAGCTGTTTCAATGGCAGTGGGAGAAGTCTCTTAAGATACAGATTCCACCACTCACTAACTATACAGTAAACAGTTTAAATTCTCAATGCACTATGCTGCTGCATGTTTAATACTTCCTCATGAGCAAGGATTTACATTTCTAACGGATTCAAATTTGCCAGTGCAATAAAAGCACCTTTGTTTACTACCCTTTGCTCCAAAAGGCCTTCGTTGAGGCTTCCATCTCTAATAATTCAGGAGAAGCAACGGGCATGATGTACTTGTGCAAGTCTGCTCCCAGCCCTGATGCCAATTTACAGTTAGCAGTGGTACCAGCACTGGGTTGAAAACAGAAACATAGAAATTAGGAGCAGGAGGAGGTCATTTAGTCCTTTGCGCCTGCTCCATCATTCAAAACAATCATGGCTGATCAATCAATTTTTATTCCTGTTCTCACTTTCTCTCCATAGTTTTTGATCCCTTATGCCCTAAGAAGTATATTTGACTCCTTTTTCAAATCATTCAATATTTTGGCTTAAAATTTTCCATGGCAGGGAAGTCCACAGGCTCACCACATACTGGGTGAAGAATCTTTTCCTTGTCTCATTCCAAAATGGCCTACCCCATACCTTTAAACTGTGTACACTGGTTCTTGATTCCCCAGTCATTGGGGACATCCTTTCTGCATTTACCCTGTCTTCTCCTGGTAGAGTTTTATCAGTTGTTATGAGATCGCTCCTCATTCTTCTAATCTCCAGAGAACAGTCCTCACCAATCCAGTCTCTCTTCATGTGTATGTCTGCTATTCCAGAAACCATTCTGATAAACCTTTGTTGCACTGCCTCCATAATCAGAACACCGTTCCTCAGATAAAGAGAGCAAAGCCTCACACAATACTCTAAGTATGGTCTCACCACGGCCCTATATAATTGCAGAAAAACACATCTAGTCCTTACTCAAATCATCTCACTGTGAAGGCCAACATATCATTTGATTTCTTCATTGCCTGCTGCATCTGCCTGCAGCAACTGATGTACAAAAACATTTGGGTCTTGTTACACCGCCCTTTTTCCCAATCTATTACCATTCGGAAAATAATTGGCCTTCCTGCTTTTGCTACCAGCATAGATAACCTCACATTTAATCACAGGAAACATCACCTGCCATGCATTTGTCCACTCAGTTAATTTGTCCAAATTACACTGAAGTGTCTCTGCATCCTCCTCACATTTCACCCTCCCACTCAGCTTTGTGTTGACTGCAAACCTGGAGGTATTACACATTTAGTTCCCTCATCTAAATCATTGATATAGATTATGAACAGTTGGGGTCCAAGCACTGATCACTGCATTATCCCACTAGTCACTGTCTGCCACTTTGAAAAAGCCCCATTTATTCCATTCCTTTTTTCTGTCTGTTGACCAGCTCTCAATCCATGGCAGACTTACCCCTCACCCATGAGGTTTAAATTCTATATGCTAATCTCTTATGTGGGATCTTCTGAAAGTCCTTTTTTAATTCCTTTCTGATCACCAGAGAGCTAGTAGACAGCTAGTGTGATTTCACTTTTCAAAAAGGGTGATAAAAGTAAAATAGAGAATTACAGACCAGTGAGGCTAATATCAGTGGTAGGGAAACTGGTGGGGAAAATTCAGAAGGAGAGAATTAATCTACACTTGGAGAGGCAAATTTTGAGCAGGGATAGTCAACATGGCATTGTCAGAGGGAGGTCATGCCTAACAAGTTTGATTGAACTCTTCAAGGAGTTGACTAGGTACGTAGATGACGGTAGTGCAATTGGTGTAATTTATAGGGATATCAGCAAAGCCTTTGACAAAGTTCCATATGGGAGACTGACAAAGAAGGAGTCCACATGGTGTCCAGGATAAATTAGATCCACGACTAGCTGAGGGGAAGAAGTCAGAGGGTTGTAGTAGAAGGCTGTTTGTGTGACTCAAGGCTGGTGTCCAGTGATGTATAACAGGAATCAGTGCTGAGTCCCTTATTGTTGATGATACATGTAAATAATGTTGATGAGAATATGGGGGCTGGGGTGTGGGCATGGTATTAAGTTTGCGAATGAGAAAAGGATTGGCCATGTCATTTTTTAGTGAAACAAAAGAAATCTACAGGTTGGTCAGAGGATAGATGGAATTTAAATGATAAGGGAGAGAGGTGCTGCACTTTGGAAGAAGTAACATAACCAAGGACACTAGGAAGCTCAGAAGAACAGGAGGATTATTGGGTGTTTGTCCACAGATCCCTGAAGAAAGTGAGGACTGCAGATGCTGGAGATCAGAGCTGAAAAATGTGTTGCTGGAAAAGTGCAACAGGTCAGGCTTCCTGAAGAAGGGCTTATGCCCGAAACGTCAATTCACCTGCTCCTTGGATGCTGCCTGACCTGCTGCGCTTTTCCAGCAACACATTTTTCAGCACAGACCCCTGAAGGTGACAGAACAGATTAATAGGGTAGTTAAGAAGGCAGAAAAGGCATTTGCCCTTTATCGGTCATGACACAGATTATAAGAGCAGGGAGATTATGCTGGAGCTGTATAACACTTGGCTGGTCACAGTTCAACTACTGTGTGCAGTTCTGGTCAACTCACTATACAAAGGATGTGAGTGCATGGGAGGGGGTTCTCCAGAATGCTGCCAAGGATGGAGCAGTTTAGCTATGAAGAGAGACCGGATAGGTTCAGGTTGTTTTGCTTTAGAGCAGAGTTAAAAAGTGTGGCACTGGAAAAGCATAGCAGGTCAGGTAGCATCCAAGGAGCAGAATCAGTGTTTTGGGCATAAGCCCTTCATCAGGAATGCATGGAGGTGACACATTCCTGAAGAAGGGCTTATGCACAAAACATTGAGTCTTCTGCTCCTTGGATGCTGCCTGACCTGCTGTGCTTTTCCAGCACCACACTTTTCAGTTCTGATCTCCAGCATGTGCAGTCCTCACTTTCTCCTTGTTTTAGAGTAGGGAAGGTTGGGGGGTGGGGGGGGGGTGTGGAGGTGGTGGGGGGGAGTGCTGATACAGATGTCTAAGATCATGGACAGACTGGATAGAATGCAGCTGTTCCCTGTAACTGAAAGGTCACTGACAAGGGAATATAATTTTAAGGTGAAAGGCAATAGGTTTAGAGGAGATTTGCGGAAAGGTTTTTTTCATCCTGAATCTGGAATGCACTGTTTAGGAGGGTAGTTAAAGCAAGAAAACTGACAATCTGTAAAAAGGTTCGTGGATGAGCAGTTGAAATGGCCTAACATTCAACGCTATGGTCCAATTGTTGTCAAGTGGGCCTAGTGTAGGTAGGTTGGCGCAGTCTCACTGAGCTGAAAGGCTGTTCTGTGGCTACAAATATATGACTTCAGGTAAACCACATTCACTGGCCTCGCTATGGCAGATGGTGGAATTTAAATCCAATAAAACAAGTCTGGAATTAAGATTCTAATAATGAACAAAAAGCCATTTCCAACTTTTGGAAAAACCTAACTGGCTCACCAATGTCCCTGAGGGAAGAAAATCTCCCTTACCTGGTCTAGCCTACAAGTGACATAACACCCACAGCAATGTGGTTGACTCTTAACTTCCCTCTGGGCTATATATACTGTTCTAGACAGTGGCACCCACATCGTGAGAATGAATAAAGAGAAGTATAGATATCTGTCTGTCATAGGATTTTCCGAGGACAAAGCAAGGACTGCGGATGCTGGAGATCAGATCGAGAGTGTGGTGCTGGAAAAGCACAGCAGGTCAGGCAGCATCCGAGGAGCAGAAGAATCAACGTTTCGGGCGTAAGGCCTTCATCAGGAAGGGCTAGGATTTTCCTAGCCATGTCCACTTTAATTCCAAGATGAAGGGAATTAACAACTGCCTGCTCATTACCTTTCTGCTCATCAATTTACCTTTCTGCCTGCTCATCAATTCTAAAATCAAATTATCTTTTAATGATTTTGAATACTTTTGTCTTTAAAAGAATGATATTATCTGAGATCTCAGCATTTAGCTCTTAAACACTGCAATACATTTTCTTCAACTGGTTACTGTTCAGAAAAAGATTGGCAGATTGTAAGAAGCTTGTTCAAGCAAAACATAAGAACGTAAAAATAAAGGTAGTCACTGGTTGCTAAATTGCATTGGCAAAAGCTGGATCTTACACTTACTGAACAGGTTTAAATGAAACATAGACAGCATCGTTATTTATAAATCAACATATTACAAATGATTGCTATTTGGTAGGATGGAAATGAGTCTTAATTGCTATATATTTTAATTTAACCAAGTAATCATGTCTCTTTTGATCCCAAGGTTCTCCCAATGCTTTCTTTCTTACCCTTATTTGGGAATAGAAGGATTTCTGAAATGTTTTTGGAAACAATGAACAAACACCTATACCTGATTGTTGCAGATTTTCACATAGGCAGTTTACCATAATTCTCAAAATGGCAATTACAGATGAACAATAATTCGCATAACCAATAGAATTGTTACGGCATAGAAACAGGCCACTCAGCCCATTATCCCTGCACTGGTTCTATTACCTAGTGCTGATCTCCAGCCTTTTTCCCGTATTAGGTGCACACCATTTCTTTCTAAAAAATCACCCAAAGCCCTCTTGATCACTTCAATTCAACCACCCTCCATTAACATTTCCAGGCAGTGCGTTCCATACCCTTACTACCTGCTGTGAAAAAGAAAATCTTTTTTATTGTTCATGAGATGAGGACATTGCTGACTAGGCAGCATTTATCTCCCATCCTTAATTGCCCACATGCCAGTTAAGAATCAACCACATTGCTGTGGATCCAGAGTCACATGTAAGTCAGACCAAGAAAGGACGGCAGTTTCTTTCCCTAAAGTTTGTTAGTGAACTAGAGCTTTCTCAAATTACCTTTGCTTCATTAATGCTGCCCCTCCAATGATGTTCACATCTCAGGAAAGAATAAACAAGAAATATAACACAAATGTTAAAGAGAAAAACAAGAATCTTTTACAGAGGAAAAATTATTTATATAGAATGGGGACAAATATGAGCTGTGAAGATTAATTTCATTCCTTAAATGGCCTCTATTTTCTAGGTAAAGTGAAATTGCAGTATTAATTCACTTGGACTGTGAAAAGAGTTTTCACAATTATCTTAGCAACATAATTATTATCTAAATATGGCATAGTCATTGTTTTCACTGATGTTTTTACTACAATCCATTGAGGTAAAGCAGGTGTGAGATTCATTTTAAATAATATTTAAAATAATGTCAGGAGAAAGATGGATATTATCTGGAGCAGGTTGTATAGACACTTTTAGGGGTATGGGGGGGGGGGAGGGGGGAGGTGGTGAAGATGGATGGAGGTGATGGTGGAGAAGAAGAGGCCAGAGTTGAATGGAAAAGTTGGAATTTCAGATTTCCATTTAGGCTCTGAAGCTTTAAATTGAACCTCCCTCAGCAGAAACCTTAGAACCAAAATCTCATGTACAAGTTTTCTAGAGTTACAATGCCCTTTTTTTTAGATTAGATTACATTAGATTACATTACAGTGTGGAAACAGGCCCTTCGGCCCAACAAGTCCACACCGACCCGCCAAAGCGCATCCCACCCATACCCCTACATTTACCCCTTACCTAACACTACGGGCAATTTAGCATGGCCAATTCACCTGACGTGCACATCTTTGGACTGTGGGAGGAAACCGGAGCACCCGGAGGAAACCCACGCAGACACGGGGAGAACGTGCAAACTCCACACAGTCAGTCGCCTGAGGCGGGAATTGAACCCGGGTCTCTGGCGCTGTGAGGCAGCAGTGCTAACCACTGTGCCACCGTGCCGCCCTTAAACTGTGGCTCTCCACCCAATTGAACATTTTATGCACCTGATGTTCTCTCCCTTAACGTATCAATGACTACATCTGATCATGGCTACTTTTCCTTCTTTTACTTCACACCCTGACACCCCACCCTAGACATCCTCAAATGAACACCAATGTCTGAAGTCTTGTAGCTGAAACATTCATTCATGCCTTTGTTACATCTAGATTTAACTATCCCATTCTTGACAGACCTCGTATCTTCTAACTTCCATAAATTTGTGGTTATCCCAAACTCTTCTATTGATGCCCTAACTCTCACCAAATGCCATTCAATTATTATCACTGTTTATCACCATCCTTTCAATCTCACCATGGTTTTGTTCTTTTCTCTCTGCAATCTCTTCCAGCTTCACAACCCTTCAAAGATATCACTGCCTTGATAATTCTGGCCTCACAAACATCCTTAATTTTAATTGTTTCATGACTGAGAACCTTGCCTTTAATTGCCTAGGTTCTATGCAATCTCTCTCAATCTCTCTATACTACTTTCTTCCTTAAATGTAATCCTTAAAACCTACCTTTCTGACAAAAAACGGTTTACTATATGCCTCAATATCTCCTAATGAATCATACTACCATATTTTGTTTTATACTGCACCAATGAAACATCTTTTATTATCTGTGAAGGATGTTTTATTATGTTAAGCTGCCAGATTTTGTTGTTTTTTGTTGATAACTTCATGGTCTATGCACTTCATCCACTTATCTCTTTCAGGCACTTGATTTACTGACACCATGCTACTCATCTCTTGGTTATCCATAGTCTATTTGGTCCTATGAAAATGGAACAATTAAGCTAATCTTCTCATGTAGGTCAGACTGTCTTTCAACACCATTTATTATCACTTATGCTTAAAAGAATACTTTGCCCCAGCACAAAACTGCATCATCTTCGCTGCAGTTGTTTTATCGTGTGCTTCAAGGCAGTATTGCTATCTGCACATTGAGGTACTGATCTGAGGTATTGTAGATTGTGGGTGTCTGCAGAGGCTGCTTGTTTCATATCTCTAATTAAAACGCATCAACTCCTTATTTACTGAACACACATTTATTTACAACTGTATGTAGGTTAACTGCCTGAGAGGAAGAGGAGAGGTGAGGGCAATGTGACAGGCAGTCAACATCAGTGAGAGAAGTGGGTAAGGTATGAACCCTTGTAAAGAAGCAAAACGACTGGGATGGAGCTGAGTGGAATTCAGGACGTAAGTATGAATAAGATTTGTCTGGTCTGTATTTGAAAAAAGAGTAAAAAGTAAAGGAAGAGCAAGAGATATCATTCTCTTGAATGATATCTGATATGTACATCCTGCAGAAAGCCCTGCCTGCTCTTGGCAGTCTGAATGATCATGTGTGCAGGAGGTGCCTAGGGCTGGAGCAATTTGAGCTGTGTGTTGGAGCTCGGGTGGCCACTGGGGACACTGCAATGCATTCACAAGCCTGAGAGGTTTATGGACAACATAATTCAGGACACATTAAGTCCATAGCTTAAAGAAGTGTAAGCAGACATGGAGTGGGTGATCGCTAGACAGAATAATGAGTTCAGGCAGGTAGGGAGGTAACATCTTGTGCCTAGAGTGGTGCCATGTCTGTGGCCTATTGCTGTGGCATTTCTCTAGTTATTTTACCCTCACATGTTCTTGAAGCGTTACGTTGAGTTTGAAATTGCGTTCGAAATCTGGGACAGCCATTTTTTAACATTCATTCCATTAACAATTCTGCTGGTGCGCTGTCATTCAGTACCCTGAGCATTGAATTTCCTGTGGTTCATTTAAGTCTTGCCACTTAAATCCATCCTGAATGCCAGTTAGTTAAAACTAAATGTATCTTCCCTTCAAAATCAAAACAATCTGTTGCTGGCCCTTCTATGGTCAATCCAGAAATCTCAATTATCTGTGAGCTCTGTAGGTGCTTGGCTGCGTAAAGCACACATTAAGGATGTTAAATATAATCCTGTGTATGTCTTTCTAAATGTTTTGCCACCAAAGCCATTGTTATCCTCTTGCTTCATAAACTGTGATATCCCCCTTAAAGTTTTGACAGGATTTATCTTCAAATTTATTTTGGTCTAATCATTCTGTGTTCACATACCAATAAACTTTTATTATTGTCAAGACTTGTTGTCACTTGTGGTATCTCTTTAGCACTTGTGCTGCAGTATTATATGTCAACGATGTATGTAGACAGAGTTGTCAGACCTTTATACACTACTTATCTATTTTTGAGCTGCAAAAATTTGTCCCGGAGTTTTACCTCAGTTGCCGGTAAAGTGTTGGTTATAATCATAGAATAATAAACTACTTCTTCTATAAGAATAGGATTTTTTTCTTCTCTGTTTCATCCACTTCCCCTCTCAAGTGTGAATCTATTCTTACTTGGAATGCTGATGATTTCGTAATCGTCTCTCATCAGCCTTAGTCTGAATATTTGTATGCATGGAGGTATTTTTGAGATTGATTTTGATCATCAAATGTTAACATAGGCTTTCCACCTGCCTCCACCTGAAATAGTAATTCCATTGAGTAGTCTGCAAACCTTTCACATCCCATATAACTGCAAATGATTCCTTCTCTTTGGTTGCGTACTTCTGTTCAGTGTCCATCAATGTTCTTCATGTAAAATACATCAATTTGTGATAGTGAATTCCTTTGGTAAGAACTGCTCTGAGTCCTTTGGATGATGCATTAACATGGACTATAGTGAATAAGCCTGGATTGTAATGGCTAAAATATCAGTAGAAAGTAGCTTCTCTTCAAAAACTACAACTGTTCCTGACTGCATTTGACAGTGCTGCTCCTCTGTATGCAAGCCCAAGGCTGTTTATCTCTAAGACTTGTCAAATCTTAATGTACTGTGATAATTCTTTATTGACATTTGTATAGTAGATTAGCAAATACGGCTCTCTAGTGTAATATCTAAGACCTCTCTTCATCATGCTCCACACTGGTGCTTCTATCTTACTGATATCAGTGTCATGGGATCAGTTAAATTATCATGATTAACATAAATTTCATTATATCACATTAACCATTCTGTTGCCTTTGACAATTTAGAAATACATAATATGATCAAGCAGAGTTAACAAGACTTTATGAAGGGGAAATCATTCCTAACAAATTTATTAGGATTCTTTGAGGAGGCAACAAAAAGGCGAGATAAAGGGAAAATAGTGGATGCAAACTATTCGTATTTTCAGAACATGTTGTTGAGGTACAACACGTTAGGTTACTTAATGAAATAAGGGCCCATGGTGTTGGAAATAGTACATTAGCATTGCTAAAAAATTGGCTAACAGAGCTTGGATGTCAATGTAGCTTTGGAGATTAGAGGGAATGTAGGCAAGTTTTGGATAATAGTGTAAGAAATCTCACCAGGTCTCACAAAGCAGAGCACTCCATGAAACTCAACAAAGTTGGCACAGCCAATATCTGGGAAAATTCAACCCAAGAACTGAGTTACTTGCCACAGAATTCACAGCCTCGGATGTGGTCTTATAGCTATAGTATTTATATGGCTGGTCCAGTTTGGTTTCTAAAGATAATGCAATTCTTTAGCCTGGTCTTTTGTACAGATATGCTCAGTTCACATCATGGAGGATGGGGATATTTGTGGAGCCTTCTAGGGGGAAGGGGCAGACATTATAGATCCTGGCACTACTTGTCATCCCTGCTTGGATCCTGGGTCTCCAGCCCTGTGTCCAATGCAAGCAATGTTCCCCCATCCTCACCTGAGCATAACAGAGCAGGATATTGTGTGCTGATATAACCCCTATCCCAGGTCCTGGAATCTTGGCCACGTGTTATTTGTTTGAGGATTGAGATTTAATCCCTTAATTTGGGATCATTTAGCCCTATCTAATACATGCTGTTTCTTTCATTTAGCACGCAGGTAGTCCTATGTTGTAGCTTTACCAGGTAGGTACCTCAGTTTAAGCCACATCTAATGCTGCTCCTGATAGGCCCTTCTGAGCTCTTCATTGATCCCCTGGCTTGACTGCAATAATAGAAGGGGGATATGATGCACTATGAGGCTACAACTTGTGATTCATTACAATTCTGCTGATGGCACACTTTGCCTCATTGATGTCCAGTTTATGATTTGCTTGATCTGTTCGAAGTCTGTCCCATTTAGTATGGTAATAGTGTCATGCGACACGGTGGCTCGCACTGTTGCCTCACAGCACCAGAGACACGGGTTCAATTCCCACCTCAGGCGACTGACTGTGTGGAGTTTGCACGTTCTCCCCGTGTCTGCATGAGTTTCCTCCGGGTGCTCCGGTTTCCTCCGACAATCCAAAGATGTGCAGGTCAGATGAATTGGCCATGCTAAATTACCCGTAGTGTTAGGTATAGGGGTAAATGTAGGAGTATGGGTGGGTTGCACTTCGGTGGGTCGGTGTGGACTTGTTGGGCCGAAGGGCCTGTTTCCATACTGTAATGTAATCTAATCTAATCTAAACGCAATGGAGGATATCTCAATGTAAAGATGGAATTACATCCTTGGGGGTCACACCAACTGATGTCATCATGGACCAATGCAAAGGTAGATTGATGAAGACAAGGTCAAATAAGTTTACCACTCATCTTGGTTCCCTCACCAACTGCTACAAACCCAGTCTAACAGTTACGTCCTTAAGGATAGGGCCAGCTTGGTTTGTAGCCGAGCTACTGAGCTATTCTTTGTGATAGATGTTAAAATGTGTTCACCAAGAATACATTCTGTGCTCTTGTCACCTTCAGTGCTTCCTCTAAGTGATGTTCAATATAGAGGATTCATCAGCAACACAGGACTGGCAGGAGGTTTCCTTGCCCTTGTTTTATCTGGTAACATAAGACTTCACGGGGTCCAGAGTCAATATTGAGGACTCACAGAATATCTCCCTTCCAAATGTACATGTCAATGTGTGGCCACATTTGCTGGGTCTGCTCTGCTGTTGGGTTAAAATCTGCCCAGATATAATGATGGTGGTGTCTGGGGAGATTCCATGAGTATGACTATGGCAAGATGTTATTCAACTTTGCTCTGGGATAATTTTGGTACAAGCCCTCAGATATCAAAATGAACATTTTGTAATGCCATCAAGGTGAGCTTGCCATTGTTGTTTCTGGTGCCTAGGTCAACATTAGGTGGTCCATCTGATTTAATTCCTTTCTTTGTAGCAAATAAGTGGCTTGATAGGCCATTTCAGAGAGCATTTAACAGCCAACTACAATGGCATGTATATGGAGCCACCTGGCCAAGCTAGGTAAAGACAACATATTTCAATCCTTAAATGACATTAGTGAACTATATGGATTTTTATGATAATTGATAAAGTCCAAATTTTAATAAACTCAAATATTACCATATAGTATGGTGGAATTTGAACCCATGCCCCCAGGAACTCTGCAATATTCAACCAGTGGCATAATTAGATTAGATTACTTACAGTGTGGAAACAGGCCCTTCGGCCCAACAAGTCCACAATGACCCTCCGAAGAGCAACCCACCCTGACCCATTCCCCTACACCTCACACTACGGGCAATTTAGCATGGTCAATTCACCTAACCTGCACATCTTTAGACTATGGGAGGAAACCGGAGCAAACCCACGCAGATACAGAGAGAATGTGCAAACTCCACACAGACAGTTTGCCTGAGGCGGGATTTGAACCCAGGTCTCTGGCACTGTGAGGCAGCAGTGCTAACCACTGTGCCACCGTGCTGCCCTCTTTTGGAATCATTCGCATTCCTACCTGACTGTCGTCCCCACCACTTCCAGAATGTTCACTGTGTAGTTTAACCTTTTAATATTACATTAATTACTTTGTCTCTGCCATCTCTCTTCCATGCCCATGTTGTCATCTGTTTTGTATATGAAGACTGGAATATGGTTCACTCAGTTGCATTACTTTCATGCTACCTCGGAACTGTTATATTGAAGCTTGGATTCATTTTTCTGCACACAGTATTCTCAGGATATCCAACTTTTCACTCCACTTCCTCAGCCTCACTACTGCTTCCACCCTAAATTGCCAACTCAGGCTTAACCTGAGTTAAGGTCTGGGACTTCAAAGAATTATAGGATTCCATCTCAACTTTCCTCTCTATTTCTGACTTGTTACTTCTTTCATATTTGCAATGTTCCAAGCCTCTTTCTTTTCTTCCTCATCTCTGATGTTGAAACCTTAACCCATATTTTTAAATGACTGCTGCTAGACTAATCCATCCTGGTGATTGGCAGCATCCCCACCTCTACCATTCAGAAAGTAATAGTCATTGAGAATAATGACACCCATGCCCGCACAACATTAGGTTTTCATGCTCAACACCCTATATGAACCCATGGAACATAGTTATTATCCCTACAAGAACAGACAGAGTAAACATGACATTTAATCTCTTTGTTAAAGTATCAGATTAAAGAATAACACATAACTAAATGTCTGCCATTTTATTCTCCTATTTAGCAGCAGTATCGATGGTGGAAATTCCTGATTACTGGATAACTAGCTTTTCTTTCCATTTTCAAAGCTGAGTAGCTAAACCACACCAACAATGGCTCCACCAACCAGCTATAAACCAATAAGTAACTCTTGACGATAACACTCTGTTGATATTGAAATGTTGCATTGCATAATGCATCCGATTACAAATTCATTGAAGTCTCATTACTGACAAACCATCACCGATTTCAATATTTTCCTAACAACTATTTTTGTCAATTCTTACCTACACATAAATTTTACTTAAATATGTCAATTGACTTTTTACTTTTTTTGTCAATCAGTTTCACTTCTTTTTAACATCAGAGTAAATAAAAAACAAAACCTCCATAAGACTTCGGCAACTTACTGGCTGCATGCAGTTGTAAGTATTTTGATAGAATTGTTTTAAACCTTTGTAACTTACTGACTCTTATTGCTACTTAGTCAGTTGGCAAACTTAAAATACCAACATCAGTAATTCCCTGCATCGTGGAGTATAATTATAATCCCCACAAGAACAGACAGAATAAGTGTGACATTTCATTATGTCCCACAGATCTGGACTGTACCAGTTTCAAATGCTCGCTGCCCCCTCTATTTCTTATGTAGTGCACTGCAGTTATTTACAAATTAAATTTAATGAACTTCAGGTATATCTATAACATAAAATCCTCTTTAATAATGACCTTTAAATAGACTTTCAAAGTAATCATCTAATTATGTGGAATAATACAAAAGTAAGCTAACTAATGAAAGTGTTATTGTGAGTGCTGTTTTGCCTACATTTACTTTATCAATATACTACAGACGGAAAAGGAAATGGCACTGTAATATTATAGGCAAGGTAACCATATTAAAGCTATTCACAGGAATATATATCACTAATTATAAGATGTATCAATTGGTTATGGGTGGTTATTTTGTCAAAATATACAATACAACTGAATGGCATGCAGTAAATTTGAAATTAAAGGGATGATTACTCACCAGAAGTTCTCTGAAGAGAAAGGGCTTCTCCACATGCTATGGGTCACTGAATCCTATCACTAATCATCGCATGAGTAGATGCATGCTTGCACTTTTAAATTTGAGAGTACACAAATGCTCTCATGATCTCCCGCTCAATGACACTCTGGTGAATGGAAAGAAATGCACACTCACCATTTTCAGTTAAACCCAACCACTATAGGCAAGTTCTGAACAATTTTAAACAAATTGAAGTGTCATATCATCAATTTTTAAATTAGGATCTTTGGACTAGATAGGAAGTTTTTAATCACTGGACATCTTCAATAGCTTTTTGATATTAGTTAACAAATCCATTATTAACACAGTAATAACAATCTTAATAAGGAGTGGGACAGGGTCACGGGGAAGGTGACATTAAGCAAAGTAGAAACTGTAATGGAATATCATTGGCTAAGTAAGGCTAGTGTCCTTTAAACCATTTTAACCAGTCCCACAGGTAAACATTCAACCTCTCATCTATTTAATTGTGGTCTATCTCTCCAATCTGTCATGCTCACAGACCTTCTCCTCCAACCCTCATATCTTCTCCACGTACAATTTGCTTTTCCATCCAAGCACTAAGCTCCAGCTTTCAAATATTCTTCGATAGGTTTTTGTTAACAACCTTTCCCCTATTCTCATTCTCATCCACCAATATCCAGATTTTTAACTTTCCTTCTATTCATTGTCCTGGCCAGCAGCTGGCCAGAGTGTCGATTTGTCTGGCTGCAAGGCAGGAAACTGAAGAAAGCAAATGAAGTACTGTTGTTAGATTCAGCAGGACCTCTGCATTCTGGCCTTAACTAAGCATCATTGAGGGTTAGAGATTTCTCCAGATACACACTAATATTCTCATGGGATTTGTCACAAAAAACATTCTAAAAACAGTGTAGCATACTACATTCATACTCAGTGGAAAAAAATCATTTGGCTACAAGACAACAACAGGTGAAAAAGTGTTCAATCTATACTGACTTTTGCAATGCCTTGATTCAATGGTTAGGTAACTTATTTTGCTGACCTTGGTCTCCTAGCAATTTTGGGCATTTCATTTTTGGATAGTGGTTGACTTAGCACTATGATTTGTAATTATAAAGAAAAGTTTGAATATTTACGTCTGACATTTATATTCATTCAGTTTCAAATTTGTACATTCTATCTCTGACTTGGAAGATTGGTGCAATCACTGTTCTGAACCTAAAAGTAGTTTGTAACCAGAATGGGTTCAAAACAATAGAGAAATCTGAGGTACTGCTGCAGATGTACCAACTGGATCTGGCAAGCTAGAATAGTAAGAATCTTTGCTAGAGTCATTTTCAATGTCTGGAACTTCATGTTGCATATGGATACTGGCTTACCCATTCTCCATGTCCATGAATTCTTCAATTAAGAAACCGTTGTCACTTGAGATTGCATTACAATGTGATCAGTCCACAAGGTGCAATACCAGGGACTCGAGGCTGAATTTTACATTTGTGTGGCGAAGTCTGAGTTACATTGCGGCTTTTGAAGGGTTTGATGTCATGAGGCCTGGCGAGTTCTCCTGTCATATCTTACCAAACACGCTGCATACATGACCTACCACGCCCCTACAGTGTCTCGCACATGTGATTTGCACCCTATCTCACAGGGCACTGTCACCAGAACAGCCCATCATTCAGCAGATATCCCAGAATTCACAAGCAGCCCATGTGGCTGCACCATCTTTAACTCCCTGTTGTGCACCTGAACAAACACTGTTAGTTTGGAGATGCTGTGCATGGTTCCTTGCATTGGCCTTGGACTTGGCAGGCAAGGGGAAACTGGCACCCTGTTTTATGGGCAGGTTTCTGGCAGTATTGTGGGAGAGATGGAGCATTGGTTAGACTGCCTCTTTCCCCAACGCCTGCAGAGGAATCCCAACACCAAATTGCCAAATAAAAACCAAAAGAACTTCGGATGCAGTGAATCAGAAACAAAAACAGATATTACTGGAAAAGCTCAGCAGGTCTGCAGCATCTGTGAAGAGAAATCAGAGTTAATGTTTCAGATCTGGTGACTGAGGAAGGGTCACCAGACCCAAAATGTTAACTTTGATTACTCTTCATAGAAGCTGCCAGACCTGCTGAGCTTTTCCAACAATTCCTGATTTTGTTTTTGAACATGCTATGGCAGCTTGGTCTGAGATTGCCACCCAGGTTAAAGCAGTTTCAGGTGCTGGAAGAATGCCCAACACTGTAGGAAGAAGGTCAATGTCCTTCTACATTCCGTCAGCATAAGTTCCACCAGCTTCTCTCCAAAACGTCTCACTATCTCTGCTACCATAGTCACCTCCCACCATGGCTCATGCTCCACTACTCTCCTACAACAACTTCACTCATTCATTGTCAGCCATCCCAGCCTCATACACCATTAATTATGTCTGCCCTCCACTCTGCCTACTGCTCAGGATACCACCTCAGCTGCACCAGTAGTATTAGATGTGCCACTGACTTTTATACCTGCCTCTCTGTCGTTCCACAAGAAGGATAGTCTACAACACGGCAGAAAGAGTCCAGCTAGATGGCCATTATCTATCTCCCCACACCTTATGAGAAGTGAATCTTGACTTTGACTGCCGCAAGCAGGGCCTGCACTTTGATTTTGAAACTGCTTTTGATTTACTGTGTTAAGGCTCCTTGAGCAGAGGCTATCTTCCTTGACTTGACCAAAGCCTGCTGTTAACCCTCACAGCTTCCTGGCTTAATGCCTGTGTTAAGACCAGTTCCATTTGCCTGCACTAGTCCTATTTGCCTCCATTTGGCCCATATCCATCTAAACCTTTTCTATTCATGTACCTGTCTAAATGCCTTTTAATTTTTTTTATATAGAAGCCCCACAGTGAGTAAACAGGCCTTTCAGCCCAACAAGTCCACACCAAGAGTATCCCAACCTGACCCGTTCCCCTACCCTATCCTGACATTTCCCATGGCTAATGCACCTAACCTACATATCCCTGAACACAATGGACAATTTAAAATGGCCAATCCACTTAACTTGCACATCTTTGTAACTGTACCTGCATCGACCACTTCCTCAAGCAATTCAGCCCATACACGTACCATCCTGTGTGAAAAAGTTATTCCTTAGGTCCTTTATAATTCTTTCTCTTCTCACCTTAAACCTATGCCCTCTAGTTTTGAACTCCCATACCCTGGGAAAATACCTTTGCTATTAACCTTATTGCCAATCTTACAAAGAATTAAATTTGAGACTTAATTTCAAAAGTCGATCTGGATACTTCAGATATGGTATAGATCCACAAATCTTTCAGTTCACTTCATAAATAAACTAAAGGTCAGACTTCAACTATATTGCATATTGGCAGCTTATCTTATATTTACAAGAAATTCATATGCCTTATTTGGAGACCTGGGATCCTCATCTCTATCAATTCATTTAAACTGACACAGAGTTTGTCCAGGTTGATAAAGAAATCAATTGTTTACTCAGTAGGGACAGCCACGCTGGTTTGCTCGGAAATTTGTATAATTTATGCTTTCATTTCTGGGCAGTTCTACAAAATATAGCTAATCTCATATCAAGGAGCACGAAGAAGCTAAAACAATAATGGGAATGTCGAAAGCAACATATTTCTTCCAAAGTGTATACAGCTAAATGTTTATCAACCACACATCTGCTGAGTTAATGCCACTTGGACTTAATGATGAACTTCTAACCCATCAAAATCAAAGCTTTTTGAAAACAAACCACCACCAGTACATCACCAATACTCAGATAGGTTCATAGAATTCGATTTAATACTGATTCCTTTTAGTTTTATTGATTTGTTTCATTTTGTCAAAAAACACGTATTTAAACTCTAAATGTTGATTATATCATCGAGATATGGCTAGACAGAGCTAACGAAGGCCAACTGCTCTGGAAATAAATCAAAATGGTTGTAAACCATAGAACAGTCTATCAGGTACATTAATTCATCCCCACTTACTGTCAGCTACACTGCCACTAGCACTCCCAGTTTTACCAAATACATTAGAAAAGGCAATGAATCTATCGGTCCATCAAACACCACCCTCTAGCATTTTAACTTCCCCAGTCTAGCATCCCCAACTCCTTTAGCATATTTGATTCCATTCTTTACCATCACAGATTACTCCGAATATTTGTTACACTTGAGTGAAATTGTGCCAAGGATTTGTTTCAAATTTACTTTCAATGATATACATGTATGTCCCTTTGTTCTACTAGCCTAAGTAATCTTATAGTGATATTCAGGGTTGTTTTTTTTTATATATGATGTCTCCTTAAAATTCATAAATAGACTAGATAATTAAGTCTCTCTGATTTTTTAAAATGGATTATTTCCATTTTAGTGATTCTGGTTTCTATTCTCTGAAAACCTTGATATCTCAGTGGGATTGCTTAAAAAAATATAATGATTGAATGAGGCAGAATGAAGTGATGTTAATAAGGATTTGATTCTCTCTGTAACATTCTAATTTTAAAATTTCAAGGAATTAGAAGAGGTGCAGAGGAGAAAATTGGCAGAAAAGGATTATTAAAAATTGGTTATTATGTTCAAAGATGCTGGTGTATGTTGAAAGCAGTTTTAAAATTTTGTTTAATATTGTAACCCTTTAAGTTTTATTACACATATTTTTAAATATTACTATGTAGTAAAACATTCAAGGGAGAATTATAGTGTGGCTTAAGGTAACACAATTTATATCAAATAAAACCACAGAAGACAGACTTAAATGTCATAATATGCAGCAGGATTAAGTTAAAGCCTCCACCGATAAACATCATCAAAGACAAGCTGTAAGAGATAAAAGATATCAGGTATTTGTACTTTATTTAAATAGCACATGCTTATGATGTAGATCATGAAGGATTAACTGATGGATGATGCTCTATAATACTCATGTATCACTGATCATTAAAAATACAACATGCCAGATGAAATAACACTACAATTCCGAAACCTTTCCTCATTTTGTTGTGGAGACTGCAGCTTTTTTCAGACTCTCCTGTAATTAGTACATTCATTTTACCCACTCTCTAAATCCACTGCAGTTTCTCATCTCTCCCAGTTTCTTGACCGCAGTAGTCTTATTCCGATTGTAACTACAACAGTGATGCACTAACAAAAAAAAAGCTTTTTTTGAGAAAAGTGACCTTTTCACAATATGAGCTTTATACGCCAAACTATAAATTTGCCATTTACACAACATTTCAGTGTGGACATGACAGATATTCCACATAGCTTCATATATTATTCCTACTTTAGAAAATCAGAATAAATATGGCAACAAAAATAGAAATAATATTCTACAAACATGCAATCTTTTTCTTTAATTATTTTGAATACTGCAATGGATCTGTCAGAAACAAATATTTTGCTTTATCTATATCTATTAAAGCTTTCTGATATTTTTTACATTAAATATGTATACTACAAAGACCATCTATTTGCAATTATATGCTTTGTATTTCCTGAGCTGGGAATTTGTGTTGCAGACATTTCGTCC
>NC_057725.1:34883041-34889119 GCF_004010195.1 Chiloscyllium plagiosum
TGGTTGTTCTCTGTTTGGCTTGTCCTATAATAGTAGTGTTGTCCCAGTCGAATTCATGTTGCTTGTCATCTGCGTGTGTGGCTACTAAGGATAGCTGGTCATGTCGTCTCGTGTGCAACACCTGCAACACAAATTCCCAGCTCGGCGAACAGAACCACAATAACGAGCACCGAGCTACAAATCTTCTCACAGAATTATATGCTTTCTAATTATTACTAAGCTTTATTCTTTCTATTCTTTATTCAGCCCATTGGAATGACTTTGTAGCCTTGGCAGATGGTGCAACTTAATTCTCAATCCTCCAACATGAAGAATGCTTCCTATCTACAACCATAGCTAGTGTGACTAAATTAATGCATTGCAATATCTTACACATTTCTAAAGGATTTCTTATTCAAATACTTTGACTATGTATAAGGAGTTCCAGCATCAGTGAAAATACCAGTTACTAAGTTAATCAGAGTTATCATAAAACCTCTGCCTTAACAATAATTACTCACTTTGTCACATTGTTTCCTGAACTGAAATTATGGCAGTTATTAAATGTCATGAGGGAAAAAATAAGGCAATGCCAATAGCAACAACTCACCAACTTAAATGGTGTTTCTATCCTGGGCCTTTCCCAACACATTCTTAAATCACAGGAGTCATGGAGACAAAAAAGGAAATATTAGTATTTTTGAATGGATAACTTTAAAAAAAGGCTGCATGTGTTTGATGGCTTATATTTTCAACATTAGTTTCTCAATTTTGCTCATGCAATACTGAGCATCACTGGGACTACCCTCCTCCCCAGCACTGATGACATCTATAAATAACACATACTTAAAATG
This sequence comes from Chiloscyllium plagiosum, assembly GCF_004010195.1. NCBI lineage: Eukaryota > Metazoa > Chordata > Chondrichthyes > Orectolobiformes > Hemiscylliidae > Chiloscyllium > Chiloscyllium plagiosum. The sequence continues at coordinate 34,883,875 of NC_057725.1, forward strand.
AATGTAGTACACATTTTTGTAACATATATCTATGCAAGTTTAAACACACAAAATCAGTGATAGCTTTACCATTGGCATTGCTTTTAATTCCAAACAATCATCATCAATTCCTTTGAGGCACAAGTGAATGGTTATAGATTATTTTGTCTCACCTTGACCACTGAACCACATCACACAGAAACCTACATAAATGTCAGGATTAGAACCAGCTGTGTCAGCAAAGAAAGCCCAAGACTGAGAAACTGGTCTTGAGAAACAGTGTAATGCACAGGATATTCCATTCATGGGACGAACCAACAGCTCAAGAGGACTGAAGTTAGAAAGTCAGTCCTGAAAGTTTACTCACAATTAGAATGTCCCTTTAAATTTATGAATAATTGCTGTCGTGCAAATGCACTTGCTAAAACATATGCTAAAGTAACATGTCAAGGTAAATAGTTTGTGAAGTCATACGCCTTTTTTTTTATTTTGTTAAACATCTTAATATTTCTCATCGTCCATGTACAACTATGTTACATAGTGATTTCAAGAGATTTCAATGATACATTTGATAATTGTTGTTGACAAGATCAAGTTTGGAAATATATTCTTTTGGGGCTGTGAGATTTGCATGGATGGATCATTGGCTTGTAGTGTGTTTCAAATGTCTCAGCAAATCTGATAGTGTGCAAGTATGCTCTAAGGTAGTCAGTTCTTACTAGTCTGTGGTGCACTGTCTGTATTAAAACAGCATGGGTAGAATTAACTAGGGGGACTAGATTTAATATAGCCTTGGTAGTACAGACTCGATGTGTTGAAGATCCTTTTCTGTGCTGTATGATTCTATGATTTTAACTTTTAGGGAATGGCTATGCACTGCATAGTACATCCAGCATGCTCTCTGAGTCATGGCTGAAAGATGCTTCGATGGACCCTATAACTTCGACCTTGATTCTCCAAATTCTTCCAAAGGTTTAGTTGTAATATTAAGCAGTTCCTTCAGGAGGAATTTTATTTTAACATTTCTGGAGTATTAACTATGCTGCTGATTTAAGTATGTTTAAATGGACATGAAACTCCTCAAAGTTGTTCTTGTTATACCTTGTTGTTATTATGAAGTGAGTCTGTAAATGTTTATTTCTCCTGAAACTACCAGAGTAACATTGATGGAACTGGAACAGCTTCAAGGACTTAATTAGTGAATGAATCAAATGACTAGTAGACAAATTCTCTTTGTGATCTTCTATCCTATTAATATTGTCTTTTAATATTTTTTCAAGGAGAAAATAGATTAAAAGTCATTGACAATCAGGAAACTGAAATTCTCAATATTCTGATTAAATCCCTCCAGACCTTTCTTCATTCCTATTTATGCAACATACTGCAGCCCTACAAAGTTTCACCCAAGCCTCCATTCCTCTGACTCCAATCCCTTGCTGATTGCTCCCCTCTTTTCACTAGACTATTGGAAGCCAGACCTGTGGCATGCTAAACCCATTCTGTGGTGACCCCTCACCCAACACCCTACTCCAAAAATGACACTTTCCTTCTCGAAGATACATCCCCAAGAACCAGATCCTCCCAGATTTTAAAAACAGCTCTTTGAACCAAGCCTTGATCTTCCTTCCACTCGGCAGCTGCTGGATTTTCTGCATCTGACAAGTCCATCAGGTAAGATTTTCATTTTCAGGTCTCTATCCCTATGTGGAGATGAAATGTGTGGGGGTGGCATGGTGATTGAGTGGTTAGCACTGTTGCCTCAAATGCTGGGAACCAAGTTCAATTCCAGCTTTGGGTGATTGCTTGTGTGGTGTTTGCACATTCTCTCCCTATCTGCGTGCATTTCCTCCGGTTTCCTCCTACAGTCCAAAGATGTGTTGGCTAGGTGGATTGGCCATGCAGGCTTACTGAGATAAGGTAGGTGGGTCTGGGTGGGATACTCTTTGGAGGGTTTGTGTGGACTCGATGGGCTGATGATCTGCTTCCACACTCTAGGGATTCTATGATTCTATGTGGTCAAAAGGTAGCAGGGCCCAAAAGGAACATTTGGAAGAGGCTGCTAATTTCCTATTCAGAATAGCAAGCAGGATCCTGAGATTGGAAGTTAGCAGGGGCCATGGAGCAGTTAAAAAGTGACCAATTCTTCCCCAGTGGTGGATGTTGCTGAAATCGGTAGGAAGTACATGGGTACCTTCATTCCAGGCTACCAGCTGCAAAAGGCACGGCCTTGGCTGCAGCCATCTTGGGGCAATGTCTTCTACTTTGAACGCAGCTCTAGGCTCTGGTATCTACTCAGTCAGTCACACTTAGGAAAACATCATTTCACAGAGGGCCTCCTGGCTTGTTAGATTCTTTATGATAGATTCTGGTTAGAATGGTCAGTAAGCATCCGTCAAATTATCTTTTCTTGAAAGTTAAATCTACCTTGACCTCCCCACCCTGTGTACACCACAGGACTGTAAGAATAGGCTAAGAGCATATGTGAAAACTATTGGATTTGACTAGACATGTGAAAACCCTGTAAAAGGCAGGGTTCCAAGCTTGATGCAAAATGCCCCCACTGACTATGGGTCTCCATTTCCATTTAAAGGCGCACTCCTACTTCCAGATCTGTCTCCACAGTGGTCAAAGGTGCCAACTAAGTGCAACTATTCAGGTCACCAATGGGAGGCATGGTAGCAGGTTGTAAAAGCATTACATTATGAACTAATGTTCATTATTTGAACCGCATCTTTGGTCAGAGTATTTTATGGCTCCAATTCATGGTATGGTGGTGTGAGACAGCAGTTCGTCGATAATGGCTAGAAACATATTGTGGCAGTTTTTTGTCCTTATGACTTGAATGCCAACTTGAAATGAACGGAATGCTTCTGTTTTCCCAAAGAGCCTGTCACAGAACTCTGCCATCTGCTTGGTAGAAGACCATGACAGCACACATCTAACCTGTCCTGGTGAGATCCAATGGAAAATCCCTGCCCCTCGAGTGTCCACAAGCAATGTCAAAGAAATGTAAAAACATATCTTTTTGATCCTTTTATGATCCTGGTCCACTTCCTTACTTAGATAGCCATGCAGAAACCTCATTGTCATTTCCTGCTTGAATTTCTGAGTAAATATTGCAGTCAGGCTTTAACAAGATCATCAATAGCTGTCAGGTATATCTGAAATAGGGATTTGTTGGATACTCTTTTTATCTGCTCTGTTAAACAGGGTAAAACAGCAGTCATTTGAACTGTCCATTTTTGAAGGTGGGGCAGAATTAAAATTCTAACACCCAGTTCCTACACAACATAATAAATTAACTTAGAGAGTTGCATGCAAGGAGATAAAACTATCCTTAAAATCAAGCAACATTTTACCAAGCACTCGGTCAAGGATTTCTCCAAACGTTGTAACCAGTGAGAGCCAGGAATCACCCTAACACAAAGAAAGATGTGGTTGTTGGAGGCCAAACATCTCATGGAGGGGACATTGTAAGAGATTGGGAGAATAGGAGATTCTCAGGGTAACAGCCAAGACTCAATCATCTTCTATTGCTCCTTGAATGACCTTCATTTCAACATAATGTCAAAAGTAGGGGTATTTGCTGGTAATTACACACTGATCAGCACAAATTGCAATGACTAAACAATGAGGCACTCATACATTAAACCTAGATAAAAGTCAGTCTTGAGTAATGTGCAGCAAGTAATACCACACAATCTCCAACAGCACAGAATCTAACTATCTCCTCTTGACACTTAACAGTGCAACATAACCTCCCAAGCTCAGAATGCTTAGGACCAAGCATTTCATGGATTTTTCTGAATTCCTGAATTTGTGAATAATATTTAAACTTTGAAGCACAAGTGTGTGAGCCAGATATAAATATGCACCCGAAACATAAAATATTGCCAAAACACCATAAAACAGAGATAAGAATTGTTTTATTTGTATAAAACAGCAATGAGACATAACAAATCATTTGTAAAATTTTAACATTATTCATCTCCAACACCAAATTTTCCATTTATATTATCTATTTCCTTAACTTTAGATGGTATTTTCATTCTTATTTATATAGTTTTCCAGTATAAGCTTGTATAAAACAAATATATGTATTCTGTAATTGTGGAACATGATGAATCGAACTACCACAGTTTGGCAGCTTGGTGTCAATGAATGAGAAGATATATTTTTCAACATTCAGTTTAACCAGTGACAGGGCTTCTTTTGAGTACTCAAAACGATATTGCATTTCCTACAGTAAACTTCTCTGAAAATGTAATTATTTGTTCCGCTTGGCCCCATTCAGTTGTGTTGCATTCTAAAATCTAAACAGCAATCATGAATAGGCTGTGGAGATAATCCTCATTACTTTTCATGTTACAGCATAAGTGGCCAATCCTGGAGTTGCCAGATTTTAGAGTCTCAGATTTGCAAGGATAAAGTGTATGACCATCACTAAATCCCCTACCATCAATATCCTCGGGACTACCATTGACCAGAAACTGATCTGAAAGACTCATTTTAATTGACTACCAGAAAAAGTCAGGGGTTCATGATCTCTCTCTCTCACTCTCCCTCCCCACACCCTCCAACCCCAAACAACAAAAATAAGTCTGCCCTACACTTACAGGGCACAAGTCAGAAGTAAGAGAAAGTGAGGACTGAAGATGCTGGAGATCAGAGTTGAAGAGTGTGGTGGTGGAAAGGCACAGCTCATCAGGCAGCATTCGAGGAGCAGGAGAGTCAACGTTTCAAGCATAAGCTCTTCATCCAGAATGAGCTAATGAAGTTGAGTTCTTGGTTCAGGCTTCCATGTTAATATTCTCAATTCAATAGAATGGCACCTAATCTACCCTTTTCTCTGTAAAAGTATCTACTAAGGCCTAGTAATGGGCTTCAGCATAAGGTAAATATAAGTGACCTCAACCTTTTTTAGGTATGTGCAAGGCAAAAGAATGGTTAGGACTAAAATTAGGCCCTTGAAGACAGAAACAGGGGAATATATTACGGGGAACAAAGAAATGGCAGAGGAATTAAATGGGTACTTCAGATCTGTGTTCACTGGGGAAGACACAAGCAATCTCCCTGAGGTAACAGTGGCTGAAGGACCTGAACTGAAGGGAATTTATATTTGCCAGGAATTGGTGTTGGAGACACTGTTAGGTCTGAAGGTTGATAAGCCCCGGGGGCCTGATGGTCTACATCCCAGGGTACTGAAGGAGATGACTTGGGAAATCGTGGATGCGTTGGTGATTACTTTCCAGAGTTCGATAGATTC
>NC_057725.1:34890005-34924243 GCF_004010195.1 Chiloscyllium plagiosum
GGATTGGACATTCTGGAGGCAGGAAACATGTTTCCGCTGATGGGTGAGTACCGAACCTGAGGACACAGCTTAAAAATACGGGGTAGATCATTTAGGACAGAGATGAGGAGAAACTTGTTCACCCAGAGAGTGGTGGCTGTGTGGAATGCTCTGCCCCAGAGGGCAGTGGAGGCCCAGTCTCTGGATTCATTTAAGAAAGAGTTGGATAGAGCTCTCAAAGATAGTGGAATCAAGGGTTATGGAGATAAGGCAGGAACAGGATACTGATTAGGAATGATCAGCCATGATCATGTTGAATGGCGGTGCAGGCTCGAAGGGCTGAATGACCTACTCCTGCACCTATTGTCTATTGTCTATTGTCTATTGTCTAAAGTGATAGTCATAGAGCTGTACAGCGCACAAGTGATGAACACAATTTTGTCATCCTGACACCATTGGTAGCTGTCCTGTATACATTTATTTGAAAGGTTCAAATTTGTGATCGACACAGTATAAACCATAGAACTAAAGTATATTAATGAGTACTTGCAGTAGGGGGACGTCCTCATTAGGCAGCCAACTTCTTCAGATGGAAGATGGAAGAAGCAAGCTGAAAGAAGACCAGGTTAAGAGTTCCCAAAATTTCAGAAAGTAAAATGTTGCCATTGCAAACTATTGAGATCAAAACCTTCTTTGTCAATTGTCTGCTTGTCCTCTGGGACCAGTGAACTCTCAACTGTCATGTGCATACATTTTATGTATTTAGCAAATGCATCATATTTAAACTGTTGTTTCTGAATAAACTACCTTAAAATTACTTAGAAATATTCAACTGTTTATATTAGGTACCTATGGATTCTGAACCCAAAATCTTACATCCTCAGAACAATAATACCACTGTTAGTGCAGGCCATTATGTCAGGACCATGAAATCATGCAATGTATAAGCATTTGGACTTAATCATCAATTATTTTACTAGTTTCACATTTGAGATACTACACGCTGATTTAGAAAATAATTTAAAAGGTAAGACTTGAAAAATATCAACTACCCAGCAACCTCATGTAAGTATTCTCTTATAAAGGCAAGCTCAAGAACTAAAAAGCACATTGTCTGGTCGAAGGTCAAAGGCTTATATATCAGAGCTCCTGATTTAACATTCTTCTTCCACTTCTTTCAAAGACCAGTTTTTTAAAGAATATTTATCGACATCTCTTTTATTGTTTTACTTTAGTTTTGCTTTGCTTTCACTTGTCATTCAGAACCTATGACCCCCTCCTCTCCCACGTCAGAGTCTCTTTGAAATACAAGAGCAAAGTTTCTTTTGTTTCTTGTGGCTTCATTGCATTTTCTCAAATACCCAATTCACAGAAGGTAAACATCATATATTCAAAGGTGCATTCAGTGATTGTAAAAAGATCAAAAACATGGAGTGTTTCTATGGATCCTTTTGTTGTTGCAGATTAAACAAGGACAGCCTGGTTAACAGTGATATAACCGGTTATAGATCACTTGTACGGTAAATGTTTCACAGTGGAGGCTGCAGTTCACTGGAAAATCTGACAATTTCCAGTTTTGATTTTGAAGGCCTGCCTAAACAGGTTCAATCATTAATAAAAAGGCACTACATTCTGAATTACTAACAATAAATTAGTAATAATCTGAAACTTAGAAAATAACCTGTTGTTTCCCTTTAAGTAATTGCAGGAAATAAGTGATTCCATCTTTGCTACTTAAACAATTGCAAAATGTTTTGATGATTTGGAGATATTGAACTACAATAAATTATTTCTGAATAAATATAACTTGTGTATTATTAAGACTGCAAATAGGCTGGACCTGAATTAACATCAGGGCCAGTAAAATCCAAACTGGAAGGATCTTATGCCGCAGATCCATTCAGAAGCACATAGACTTGTTCCACAAAAACTGGTTGGTTAAGGAATTCACATCTGTCTCACCCATTCACTTTACTTTCCTGCTTAGTTGGTAGATTTGTTTCTTCTGTTATATTTTAAAAGCCTTTTTGATTAATATTTCAGATTTATCTAGCCAATTAAGTGGAGAACTGATAGACAAAGAACAAAACTGCCCAGTGGGAGGGTGGAAACAGTCAGCTTTATTTGTCACTATTTATTTGAATTCATTTCATAGTTGTGCTCTTGTCTTCATAAGGAACTTCAAGGAAATAGGAGGCACCAACTTCGAGTGAGGAAACTCGATTTTGATGCATTATTTTTAGGAATACACTGAAATGCAGGGCAGTTTTAAAAAAAATTAGACCCTTGCAAATCAAAGTGAGTTGTTAAAGTTAAAAACAACACTAATAACCAACAGATATATTGTGTTTTCTGTGTTCCACGATAAAATTATTTGCAGTCCTGCTAAAGGAAACCAACAAATAAAGCACAGTACTTCAATTAGTAAAGGAAATCTATTAACTGAAATAAAGCAACTACTGAGTTATCACATTGAATGGAAAGAGTTAATTGTAGCTTTATGCTTCAAATGTGAAAGTTATTTGAAGCTCAGTCAAACATTCTACAAACTTGATTAAGAATGCTTCTAACCAAAATTAGGAGCTGTAACCAGATGATGGAGGGAATAACACTGGGAAAAATAGACTTCACTTCACGGAAATAAATTCAAGTCAACCAGATGACTGTCGATAAGAAACAAATGGATTCCAACCACAATGATTCAGCAAGTGACCTCTGAATTGCAACGTTTTTTTTAAATATTGCTACTATCCATGTGATTCAGTGTATCGCTGTGTATGTCTATATTCAGTCTTACAACTAGTAAAGTTAGTTAAATTATGCTTTCTCAGATCAGATTTTAAAAAAATAAAGCATTAAAATCGAGTTTCCTCTCTCTAAGTTGGTGCCTCCTATTTCCTAGAAGTTCCTTATGAAGGCAAAAGCACAGTTGTGAAAGTGACACTAATTTGACAATATAAGTAAATGCTATGGATTTTGTACAATATCAGGATAATTGCATTTTCTGCAGAATATATGCAACAACCTCGAGAAGTCCGAGTGGGCATGGGACCTCATGAGCAAACTCCACCCTGCAGGAAATGTTAAACCTCTAGTCTCTTTCCAAGAAGTGATTTGCTTCAAAGGAGACTGGGAAATAAATGGGTATACTTGTGTTTATACACTTTCCCTATAAGAAAGAAAATATCTAATTAATCAAGTAAATGGATTTGGGTTCATGAATGGTTACACATTGTTCAATTGTATGCAAACTTATGAATTTGTAATGTATACCTGAAGCCTTACATACATTGTGGTAATTTAATCTTCTCGTTAACAGCATGTCTGTAATTGTTTTTCCATTTTTCTTTAGCTAGTCTTACAATGTGACGAAATAAAGCTTTGGCTTCAACTTTACAATTTTAGTTACAGTGACAGCTAGAGAAAAGATACTATAACTACCTTGGAAATCTTCCGAAGACCCCTAACGTGTCTGAGTCTAATTCTTTGCTCAAAATATTGCACAATATTAAGGAGTAATCAGGTTTGGCACTTGCTGGCACTGTTTAACAATCTCACTGACAGTGCTGTAGCATGGATCGAAATTAAGATAAATTAGCAGCTCATTGCACTATCTATGCCAAATCTGTACTAATCCCATGACATAACTGCTTATAAAATTTCAAAAAAAAACTCTAACCCTTGCAACTAATCAGTAATAGAAATGCATAATATAAAGTTAATTGATACTAGTGGTGAAAGGACACACAAAAAACCTTGGAACATTGGTTAGAAGATACTTAATAAACAGACTCCTTACAGCACAGATGGATTAGATTCCCTACAGTGTGGAAACATGCCCTTAGGTACAACAAGACCACACCGACCCTCCAAAGATTAACCAACCCCACCCTCTGACTAATGCACCTAACACTATGGGCAATTTAGCATGGCCAATTCACCTGAGCTGCACATCTTTGGACTGTGGGAAGAAATCAGAGCACCCAGAGGAAACCCACACAGACACAGGGAGAATGTGTAAGCTCCATACAGCCAGTTGCCCGGTGCCCGGTCCCTGGTGCTGTGAGGCAGCAGTGCTAACCACTGAGCCACCATGCCGCCCCAGAGGCCTTTCAGCCCATTGTGTCTGCACCAATCCTCTCACCTTATCCCCATATCAACCATAGCTAATCTACCTAAACTGCACATCTGTGGATTGTGGGAGGAAACTAGAGCAGCCGGCAGAGACCCACACAGACATAGGGAGAACATGCAAACTCCACACAGGAAGTCACCTAAGGCTGGAATTGAACCCAGGTCTCTGCTGCTGTGAAACAGCACCGCTAACCACTGTGCCACTGAATCCTGGAGAAGCTCAACAAGTTGAGCAGCAGAGAGAATCAGTTAATGATTCAGATCTGGTATGACTATTGGCAACTAAAGGCAGGGCACTGTTTATGTCAAGTTTCAGTGAGTAAGGGAATCTGCACTTAGATGTCATGATATGGATTGCATTTCATAAACACAGTTTCTCAATATCACTACATTCATAGTAGAGCCAGAATAATTCAAGGAGTTAATTATTTCATATTTTTTCTTGACTCATTTATCTCAAAATTTTCCATCTTTTTCATATCATGATTTTCTCTCTATGGCTATTTTGCACGTTAGTGAAATGGACTTAGGAAAAGAAAGGAAAGTGTTCCTCATTGCTGTGTCTGCAATGAACAGCATTGTGAGCATTCTTTCAATTCCAAGCCTGCCTCATTTAATGGTGACATCAACATCTTTTGACCCCGGTATCAAGTCAGACCTCTTACTTACATTAATCCTGACAATTTAGTAAGAACTTCATGCTCTCTGCATTAGTTTGGATGCCATTTTGTTTAATTTGGCAACATTGTGATGATGATGCCTACTATGAGGTAATGATTGTGAAGTTTAGCTATCTAACAAAATTATGTTAACAATCCACCTTGTATGTTACTTTTAGCTGAACTATAATTGTTGGTTATAAATATGATATTGTTGCCTTAGGAGGTAAGCAGTATGCTTTTGACACACTTCACTCAACAGATCACAACACAATCAACTCCATATGCATGCTTTGGCATAAGAAAAAAAAGTACTGTATTTGTTTTTGGTTGAAAAGACAAATAACAAAATTGTGTTTCCTACATAATTTTACAACTTCTCAGTTTACTGTTATTTCACATGTAAAATGTAATATATGTTACAATATAGCAATTGCAAGCAAAACCAGATCAGACTTGCTAATATGGGATTTGCAACATAGTGAAATTAAAGCATTTGATAGCCCTCAAAGTTGTTCAATTTTTCCTAAACGGACTTTAAGAATAACAGATATCGCACAACTTAACCATAAATCCCATTCACTAGATCTGGATCCCAAGTTCCAGACACCTTCATATATCTCAATCCAGACTCAACCCCACCCCTTCCACCTCCTCCTCAAAACTCTTTGATAGACACTTTCACCAAGACCCTGTGATGGGGTGACCTTATAGAGATTTATAAAATCTTGAGGGGCATGGATAGAGTGAATTGTTAAGAGTAAGGGAGTCCAAAACTAGAGAGCATAGGTTTAAGTTTACAGGGGAAATATTTAAGAGGGACCAAAGGGCAACCTTCTCATCCAGAGTGTTTAGATTAGATTAGATTAGATTAGATTAGATTACAGTGTGGAAACAGGCCCTTCGGCCCAACAAGTCCACACCGACCCGCCGAAGCGAAACCCACCCCTACCCCTACATTTACCCCTTACCTAACACTACAGGCAATGTAGCATTGCCAATTCACCTGACCCTGCACATCTTTGGATGGTGGGAGGAAACCGGAGCACCCGGAGGAAACCCACGCAGACACGGGGAGAACATGCAAACTCCACACAGTCAGTCGCCTGAGGCGGGAATTGAACCCGGGTCTCTGGCGCTGTGTGACATTACGGTGTGTTGAGTGTACGGACTGAGCTGCCAGAGGAAATGGTGGAGGCTGGTACAAGAATGACATTTTAAAAGGCATCTGGATGGGTACATGATAGGAAGGGTTTAGAGGGATATGGGCCAAGTGCTGGCAATGGGACTAGATAGCTTAGGATATCTGGTTGGCATGAACGGGTTGGAGCAAAGGGTCCGTTTCTGTGCTGTACATCTCTATGACTCTATGACTAAATTAATAATTTATTATTAATATGGTAATGCTTGTCAAACAACGTGGCAATCTAATTAAGGTCTAATTAAGATTTAAACCTTTTTTTTGGTTGCAAACCTTACACTCGCACAGATAGATGATTAAGGTATCAATTACAAGGAAATAAAATAATCTAAATTTGCCAGGTTGAGAACCATTTCAACAATGAGCATCAAGAAATCCCTTGAATAATGTTTTGTATTACAGGCACATGAGGTTGTATTCAGCTTGAATTCTGAAATCACTGGCCAATGCAAACAGCGTTCACTAAGGAATATTCACTTATTTCTGATAAACTGGGATACTTTTCTCAGAATATTCAATAATTCTTTAATTTAATGTCAAACTAGAGAGAGTAAAACTCAACCACAGCATTCCAGTCCAGCAGTTTCTGAGCACACAACCTTCTGTGCAAGAAACCTGGTCAAAACCAATTCAATCTATGGTTTCATTTTCTTTTTTGTACATTCTCCATGATTGGTTAGGTAGCAGTAGCCTCTCCTTAAATGACTAATGCAACATTGCCAGTCCCTGTGCTTAGCACATCCTGATGCTGAAACAACTGCACTGTCCTTAAAGTAATAATTAACCTCTGATTATCTTTCCTGGCCAGTTCCCATAAACAAACATCAGTTTGTTTGCTCCATCCTCCTTCTTCTGCAACTACATAGGTATTGGAGAGAGTATAGCTATGGAACTATGTAAACGTTTGGTATGCTTACCTAAAGATGGATATACATGTATACCTTAGATAGAGTGCAATGAAGTTTTACTGGACTGAGTGGATTGTCCCTTTCATTCCAAGCAACTTAAATGCACAATTGCATGAAGGTTGTAAAACAGGAACTTTTTATTCTGCTGGCAATATATTTTACAAACAGTAATGATAATGTGTAACTTACAGAAATGAATTATTTACAATGGATACTTATGGCTGAGCTCACAATCTACCAGGACATTGTTGAGGGCTTAACCCCTTATCTCTAATCAGTTAGGTAGCAGAGTGCAGTTGATGGAGTTCTAATGCAGAGTTTGTGTGACTACATGACCCAGATCATCTTGTCTCTCAAACAGGAAGGAGATTTTCCTCTCCTTGTGGCCTCAAACTCAGGGGTGCTGCCTTGGCAGTTCTGCCTGGGTTTCCCAAAACTGTTGGTTTGTTCTACTACTATCTCTTGGCACCATAGCCACTGTCTCACTATGTTGAAGTCATGGTCCTGGCTTTTCAACATTGTGACTCACCAGTCTGGTGTTCTGCTCCAGACTTTGGCTGTTGTTCCTCTCTCTCACTGTCTTTACCTTCTCTCTCCAAAAGACTCCTGCTCCTCCAACTGACCACAGTCATGGCTCAGCAATGACGGTCCCCTCATCCAGAAGCCCCCCCCACCCAATACCCCCACTTCTCTAACTAGCCTCTTCAGTCCAAAAGGAGTTTCCAAGTACTGCGGAAGTCTATGAGGACCTTGCCAGCAATGAGGAACCTTTGCTATGAGGAGGTTAGATAGGCAGGGCTTGTTTGATCAGATTTAATTTAGATGTGTAAGTTATGAAGGGTCTAGTTACAGTACATAGAAATAATCTTTTACACACAGCAGAGAGATCAATAATCAAAAGACTCAGCTATAAAACAATTGGGAGAAGGATGAGAGGAGAGTTGAGAATAAATAATTTCATACATAAGAATGGAGATCTGGAACTCTGTCTAAAGTATGGTGCAAGCAGAAACCTTCATTACATTTAAAAAGTACTCAGATGTGCACTTGAAGTAACCTATTGCACTATGTTTCAAGAACTGTAAAATGATAATTGGCTGGATAATTCATTATTCACTAATATAGACATGATGGTTGTCTTCTTTTGAGCCACAACGTTTCTCTATGAGTTTCCAACTTCATACTTCCTGATGTCAGTACAGATTCTGTAATGAATGAGTTATGTAATCTGTATGTTGCAATGAATAGCTACTTGAATGTAAGTCTTCAATATAGGCGGCACGGTGGCACAGTGGTTAGCACTGCTGCCTCACAGCGCCGGAGACCCGGGTTCGATTCCCGCCTCAGGCGACTGACTGTGTGGAGTTTGCACGTTCTCCCCGTGTCTGCGTGGGTTTCCTCTGGGTGCTCCGGTTTCCTCCCACAGTCCAAAGATGTGCAGGTCAGGTGAATTGGCCATGCTAAAACTGCCCGTAGTGTTAGGTAAGGGGTAAATGTAGGGGTATGGTGTGGGTTGCGCTTCGGCGGGCGGTGTGGATTTGTTGGGCAAAAGGGCCTGTTTCCACACTGTAAGTAATCTAATCTAAGCACAAAGTGAAAGAATTTATCTGAGATGAATTTGGGTTGGAAAATAAAATCCTAGGTGAGAATTCCATACGATGTTTTCAGGAGTGTTTCTTTTAACACCACAGTTTGGAGCCAATCAGAGAACAAATATACTTGGCCTGATATTGTGTAATGAGACAGAATTGATTAATGATCCTAGTGAAGGTGCCCCTACATAGCAGCAGCAAAAATATTCAGTTTGAGGGAGAGAAGAAAGGGCCAGAGACAACTTAAATAAAAACTAAATACAGGAGTTATGAGGACATGAAAGCAGAGCTGTCTAAAGTGGTTTGGCAAATTAGGTTAAAGGAAAGATTTATAGAAGCAGAGTGGCAGACATTTAAGGGGATATTTCAGAATATACAAAATACATCCATTCCAATGACCTACACACCATCTTTGATTGAATAGAAATGTTAAAGATTGTATCAAGTGATAAGAAAACACATACAATTGTGGAAACACAGATGGCAAGTCAGAAGATTGACAGAATGTAAAACAGAAAAGAATGGTCAAATCTTTCAATGAGTGTAAAATTAGAGCAGCAGAGGAAGCTAGTCAGAAACATAAAAACAAATAGCAAGAGTTTCTATAAGTATTTTAAGAAGAGAATTAACAAAGTGATGGCCCGTGCTAGAGAAAATGAGACTGAGGAATTAATAATGGAAAATAAGGAAATGGGAGATAAATTGAACATTATAAAATGTTGCACTAGTCTCTACTTTAGCAGATACAAGTGATGTCCCAGAAGCAATTATAAATCAGGAAATGGAAGAGACAACGGAACTAAGGAAATCACAATCATCACAGAAGTTTTTCTGACTACATTGTGGGAGCTGTAAGCTGACAAATGCCTGCATCCTAATGGATTTCATCTTGGGATCTTAAATGAAGCGCCTAGTGAGGTAATTAATGCAGTAGCCTCAATTTTTCATAAACCCATTGTTTCGGGGACAGTCCCATTACAGAGGAACCTTAATTGTCCAAATATCAGATTATCTGAAGGAGATCTTGAGGTCCAGATAGAAACATTACATCAAAGAGCTGTTTCAACCCAGATCACATCTTTTCTTTACAGGTACAATGGTTAAAAAGGAACTCGGCTCACTGAAATGCTGCCAAGAACAGTCCTTGACAGTCCAGGCACCGTCTCCAAATGACTGACCTCCCGCCCTCTCTCTCTCGCCACCCACAATTTCCATGAAGTTCAATACAGGGGTGAACACTAAACCCCTTCCCCAGATAATGGTTGGGGGCAGGCGGGGTCGTAG
Organism: Chiloscyllium plagiosum; assembly: GCF_004010195.1. Lineage (NCBI taxonomy): Eukaryota > Metazoa > Chordata > Chondrichthyes > Orectolobiformes > Hemiscylliidae > Chiloscyllium > Chiloscyllium plagiosum. Next base: position 34,899,763 of record NC_057725.1, read on the forward strand.
TTGGGGGCCGGGGTGGGAGTTTTGGGGGCAGGCAGCGGGTGGTGTCTCGCAGGCGGTGTGCTGCTGCCTAGTCTTCTGAACAGGGGGCAGACCTCACAGAAAACTCCCAGCCTCAGAGGAAATCAATTAACTGAATTATCAATTATCCGAAAGAAATAGTGCCCGCCCATCTCTTTCGGATAATCTAGGTTCCTCTGTAAATTGGACGAGAGATGAATACAACTCCGCGTTCAAACTAAAGGCCAGTTAGCTTAACATCTGTTATAGGGAAAACCTTGAGAACTATTACTAAAGACATTAGTTATACAGATCGACAGCACAGAAAAAAGGCCTTTTGACCCATCATATCTGCATTAGTCATAGTAACCATCTAACTATTCTCATCCCATTTTCCAGCACTTGCCTATGTCCTTGTATGCCTTGGCTATGCAAGTGCTCATCTAAATACTTCTTAAATGTTATGAGACCTTACAGGCTGTGAATTCCAGATTCTCATTATCCTTTCAGTAAAAAAGATTTTCCTCACAACTCCTTTAAACCTCTGCCCCTTACGGTAAATCTAAGACCCCTGGTCATTAATCCCTCCATTAAAGGGAAGGTTTCTTCCTGTATATCCCAGGCATTAGATAAGTTCAAGGTGATCAGGCAGAGTCAACTTGGTTTTGTGAAACGAAATCACATTAGACATTCTATTCAAGTTCTTTGAGGTGGTAAGGTAAAGGTAAAGCCCCAAAATTGTACCATAGGGCTGTTCTCTCACTGGAGAGAGACAACTGGTGCTGGCTTAACCAAAATGTCACCACATCTCAGGTGAGGGGATTGGTTGAGAAGGAGAGTCCTTCATGGTAATCTCAGCTGGTTCAGCAATTGAACCATATTATTGAAAGCCCCTGAACTATATACTGTAAAACACTCATGACTAGTGTATACTGTGAAATTGTCATACAAGTTCTCTTCTTATGCCCTCCAATAGACATATGTGTAACTATAAAATGACAGAATGTAGCTTCCCTGCAGAACAAAAGTAACTAAAACACCAGAATAATTGCTTAAAAGAGATGGTTGTTTATCAAATCATTATATAAAAGATATAAATATACATATTTACCAGTACCCCACTGTTCTCCTTATTCAAGTATATAAAAATTTTAAAATTGGTCACAAGTCATCTCAGAAATGGAAAACAATTGTAGCATTGTCCTGCTGCAAACACATTGCTGCAGTCATTGCTTCCACAGTATAGTTACTACAAGGATACTCCATACAAACTGTCTGTTACAAAACTGACTTTGACCAACTGTTAGTCTTGCCTATGAATCAGAAAGTTTGAGATTCAAGTCATGATTTAAACATAATCCTGGCTGGCACTGAGTAAATTACTGGCGGATGTGCCATCCTTGGAATAAGATCATAAATTGAGGCCCTGATTCCAATAAACAAAAAAAATCTATAATATTATTTGATCTCCTAGTCAATATTCCATTTTACAAAACATCAGTTTCCAGAAATACACCTAACTCATGACTGAACCAGGCAAATCAGAACTTCTAGCATGGAAATTCACCACTTCAGATGATATTTGCCTTGTAAGACATGAATGGAGATTCCATCCCTTACAAGGATAAATCCCAGAAACTGCAAAAAATTCTCACTGCATCTGCAGAGCTTCAAATTTCAGGGTCTGTTCTCCATTTGTAGTTTTCCATCAGAACTAAATGGGAATGTCAATTAATTCAGTGGGGTTGCACAGAGCATTGTAGAGCAGGCATATGCACTTAAATTAATTCTCTTTTCTTTCTTATTTAGCAAGTTGCCAATTAGTCACATCATTGGTGCAAGACAAGCAAAAACCAAACAATTTACCATAGGAAAGGGAGCAGACACTACAAAAAGGTCTCAATATAATCTCATGTCTCTTGAGTAGATACTAGCACATAATGGGGAATGATAAAGGACAGATAAAAGGGCACAATAGTGAAGCAAAACATTTTAAAGATATTGAAACTTCCTGCATAACCTCTTAAAAAGCCCGAAATCCCTGCCAATGCACAAGAACACTTTGAACATTCATTTAATTATTTAAAGTATGAAAGTTGAAGCCCTGGTAAAAAACAGACACTTGATTTTTTTAAATTTCCCATGACATTTGTATTTCCAAGTATTTATTTGCATGAAAGCTAACTGGTTTCCAAATGAATCAATGGATTATAAACAGCACAAACAAATGCAGCAACTGATTTTTTTTCCTTAATAATTGTCAAAATTAAAGACTTATTGCAACATCATTTAAAAATATCTACTTTGAACTTAATTCTCCACAAAACAGTAAAGAGGGGAAACAAAACAGACTTTGGTCAAGGAATGACAGATAAATACAGAATATTCTTCAAGTAGTTCCAACAGTACCATTTCATCAAACTGAAATAAATAAAGCAGTGCAACTTGTGAAGCCAAAGGCAACAGCCGCAGAAAACTAACAAAGTTGACAAATACAATCAAAAATATTAAAGCACATGAACTATAGCTTTAAAATCGTATGATTTATAAAAGCTAATAATGAATTGGGACATGTTTTGGTAACTGAACAACAAACATCACATTCCTTCAAATTATGGGAAACCCAGAGATTTTGCAAAGGTGAAGGGACAAATGAAAATGACAAGAAAATGTTGCCCATGATATTTTATTTGCTATATTTTCCAGCACTTTGCAATCTATGATGGACAAACAAAGAGGCTTGCCTTTATCATTCCTACTGTGACTGTGGATATCCCAATGTATGACACACAATAGAGATGTGCTTTTAGAGGTTATTTTAAAAACCAACCTATTCATATGCGTTATTACACATCTCAGAAAGCAGGTGAGTCTTCTGGCTCAGAGGCAGGGACACTACCATTATGCCTCAAGAATCTGATTGTTTTTGTTTAAAAAAAAATATTTAACCTATTTTTCTCATCAGCCTATTCAGAGATGTTGGTAAACTTCTAAAAGCAGATGGCACTTGAATCTGGACCTTCAGACTCAGAGACAGGGTCACTATCATTATGCTTCAAGATCCCTAAACCTTTGGAAGTTTAGACACTGATGCAGGACACCTGTCATCCAATTTGCTGTTTGTATATCTTTTTGCACAATGTGAACATTTAAATATTAAAAGGGTTATAGGGAAAAGCATTTGTCAGGATAGTGTTTTGGGATCCTTTATACCAATTTGAGAGGGCAGAAGGAACATTCATTTAAGGCCTCAATTAAGAATTGGCACTATCAACAGTAACACTGCATCATAACAGTGTAAAAAGCTACATTTTGTGTTTGAGTATCTGGAATAGTCCTTGTACCCACAGGTTCAGAAACATTAAACAAAGACATTGCTTTTCTTTTTGTGGTTTTGTGTGTGGTTATGAATTCTTCATATTGGAAAACTTCCTTCTCCATTTGTAGCTGAAAATTCATTACTTCTGATGAACGCGCTGCCTAATGCAAGGGTGTTCTAACTTAGTCTTATAGACCACACAATAATTTCAGTCAGGGTAGCAAGTTTAAAATTCTAACAGCCCCTCCCTCTTTTCCGATTAAGAAACAAAATTCTTTGGGTTTTCAATAAGTTGAGCAGATGCAACTTTCCCCAAGCACTGATTCCAGCTCCTACCCTCCCCAATGTCACCATAACACACACACACACACCTCCTGCTCCCCTTTTCTCTGTCGACCCTTCCAACCTACGTCCCTATGTCCCTCAACACCAGAAAGCACATTGGCTCACAGTGGTTAGCCCTGCTGCCTCACAGTGACAGGGTTTGATTCCAGCCTTGGGTGACTGCCTGTGTGAAGTTTGCACGTTCTCTCTGTGTGGGTTTCCTTTGGGTGCTAAGGTTTCCTTCCACAGTCTAAAGATACGCCTGGTAAATGTGGGGTTAAGGGGTGCGTCTGGGTGGAATGTTCTTCACAAGGTCAGTGCAGACCCGATGGGCTGAATTGCATCATTCCGCACTATAGGGTTCTATGATTCTATAAATTTCTGTTTTGCCCCTTAAAATATGCTGCTCCCATTCTCACATTCCCCTTTCTTAACTTGCGCTCATGATAGTCACCTTCCCTCCTTGGCAGGATGGCCCAGAAAATCTCTCAACATGCACTGCAACCACACTGACACTGGGAACACCTGACCTCATAAGGATGTCAGTGACAGTGTATGGCAGCAACAATAACGGGAGCTGAAATGGAGACAGTACTCAAGAGAGGCCTCCAGTCTGTATTGACATTCACAAAAATGAACACAGAGACAGATCACCTGGTATGTTCCCTATCTGCATTAAATATGAATAGTAACCTGCAGGTGGTTCCAACATCACTCTGTTGAATTGTCTAATCTTCCACTTTCTCCTTCCCTTCTCCAACACCTTTTACTTCCTCGCTTTTAATCACTTAATTACTGTTGCCTGATTTATTTAGTTTTTAAATACAGAATCTTTTAGTACAGATTCAATGAATTGTGTGGCTTCTTTTAGAGATCGATTACCAAGTTTCCCTGATGCAGTTAAAATTCTACATAAAATGTCAACATTATTCTAATCAGTATTAAAAGGCAAGCTCTAAACAGCAAACAATTAAAACTGTGTTACATGGGGGCAAAAATAAAACTGGAGTGTACTTCTGTCATTGTAAATCAAAAGGATTCATAACATTATGTGGTTTGCAAGCCACCATGGCAACTGCAGACCTGGTACTGTATTAAAAACCACAGACAACAAAACCATGTTACTTTAATTTTATCAATTTAATATGAAATAAAACTCCCTTTAGTGATGTTTTTGCCATACCAGTTTTTTATTACTAACAACATACTGTAAATTCTGTTGACAACCATGACAGAAGCTTTCTTCATAATTCCATTTGATCTTAATGCACTTATTTATGGTTTTTATACAGAACGGTGCAGGGATCTTGAGTCTATGAAAAAATAATCATAATACAGACTCCTGATATTAGAATGATTAAATATATTCAGACTGGTTTGAATATTGTTATAAACTAGGCCTGGACATGATCAAAATATTACTTCACAAACTGATAATATGACATACAGTTATGAAACAAACTCATCTCCAGTGGCATTGCTCAAAATGAATGGTAGGTTCAGCCATTGTAAATGGAGATCCTGAGGAGGAATGAATAGCTGTTTAAAGACTTTGGAAGGAAGTCACAATGTTAGTAATTGCCTTTCATTACCTTTCTGAGTTTTTTTTTACACTATCTAATAGGTTCCTAGTTCTATAATTAAGAGCTTGTTGTTCATTCAACCTAGTAATACTGTTTTGGTGACTTGTATTTTTGCTCTAATTTTTCCTCTCCTCATTCCATTTTCTCATTCTTTCCTCCCTACTGAGAGACAGCTTTGTTTATCTTTCAATATTCAATTCCAAAGGAGCTCACATCAAAACAGTAACAATTTCCCTTTGCAGTTGCAAATGGAGAGCAATTTGGGTTTTTAATTCTGATTTCCCATGTTTAGAAATTAAATCAACTTTGTGAGAAATCAAAATGGTAGGTGAAAAGATTTTCAAACATGGTTTGGAGGGGTTTGTTTCCTATGTTTTTGCTTTGTTTTATTATCTCCCATTGAAAAAAAATGGGAATTCAAACATAATACTCACACTCAAATGCAATATCTATCTGACACGTCACTGCAAATTGAAGGAATGTAATCTTGCTGAAGATGTACTGTTTTGGAATTTAAACCAAGGCACCACCTACCTGTTGCGATCATGTAAAAGATCTCTGAACTATTTCAGTAATTCCTCTCAAGCCTTGGACAAGATTTATTTCTCAATTAATAGCTTCAAAATCATTGAGTGTTAATTCTGAAAAGCTCCCCCATTGAATCCAGGCCCTAAAAATCTAAGATTTGTGAACCTAAATCTGTGATTTTTCTGCCAGTTATAAAAGATGAGAGGGGGAGACTTGTTGAAATTCATCCATGTTATCACCAATTTATCTCACTGCTGTTTGTGGGATTTTGCTGTGTGGAAACTGGCTGTTGCATTTGCTCAGATAACAACAGCAGGCATACTTCAAAAGCTACTCAGTGGTTATGAAGTACTTCAGAATATCCTGGGGCATGAAGGGTATGATGATATCTTCAGGATGGCTAGCCTGTATTGTATTTGTCCATTTGCACTGAAGAGGTTTAAGTGTGATTTCCTACATAGTTTACAGTTATTAACATCTTGTTCTAAAAAAAATTAGTTTTGTATTCTTTTCAGTTTTGGAGGTCACTTTTGCCTCCAATTATGCAAATAGCAACATTACATTAAGCCCACAGTAGTAAAAATAAGACACAACCAATCTCATTAACTATGTAAAATAAGCAGGATTATGCATCAACGTTTACTCCACAATTGCAACCAACAATGTGTTTAAAGTGGTCTCCATTACACAAAATGTATGAGAATTCTAAACTCAGAAATTGAGTGCAGCTAATCTCAGGCTAAATTATAAACAGTGAGCAGCCACATTTCTATACTTGACAATTTGCCTTGCGGCATCACACAGACATCTGTGGTCTGAGAGCATGCTGATATTAAAATAAAAAGTTAGCCTATTAACCAGCTAATCTTTAAGTTAAAGTTAAGTGCGAATTATAATTTGGTTCATCATTGCACCAAAGCTTTTAGTCACAAAGTGGTAAGGTGCAGTTCACAATTACGTAGTGAAATCACAAGCCTTTTAAGGACAGGTAAAGACAGAGCCACGACTAGAACACATTTGGACCCAGGCTGCTTTCAGTGAGAGAATGATGTACAGACAGGGTTGAAATTAAGGTTAGGACAGTAACAACGAGGGTGAAGATCAATGCTACAGAACAGGATGGATGTGTATCCTAGCTCTATTCCATTGTTTATCTAATCCACATTCAGAAGCAGAGCAGAGATTTCAGGGAGTCTCAATGAGAGAAGGATGAAAGAGAGGAAATCCTAAAATATTTACAAGTGAAATTTAATTTTGGAAAGCATCTGTGCAAGTGTGCTCTGAAGTCTTATGCTAACAGCAATGCAGGTAGGCAGAAATGTGATCATGATCTGGAGCTTCCTGTTTGACCAGGGAACTCTTTTATAGGCTGTGTATACCTACTGTAAATACTGCCAACTGACAGCTAGTTCCTCTTTGAAAAGGATCTCCTACCGCTAAACTGTATGCGTGTTTCATGAGTGCTAACTTAAACTTTGACCAATTAAATAGTTCGGAAGTGAAGGGCATGGGATATTTCAGTCCATCATTGTACCAGACAGAACCTTGATTTGCAAAACTGTATGGTGCAGATTGCAATTGAGTAATGAAATCACATGCACTGTAAAGAGAAAGTAAAGTAAAGACAGAGCCACAATCACAATATGTCTGGATGCAGGCTGTCTATTAATCCATTTAAAATTTTAATTCTGATCTGGATTCAGCCAGGGCTGATGTCTGCCTGCTGCCTTGTTTGAGTATTTTGTACAGATTCTTTAGCCAAGGTCATCAGGAAGGATGTGAGCCTGAGTCGGGTGACTATTCCAGGTCAAAGCTTCCCTGAACATGGATAATATTACAATTTTATTGTAATGGGGTGGGGTAGAGACTGTTACACATTTCCTTCTGAAATGTGCCTTTGCAAAGATGGTCTGGAGTGAGATGTAGTGGTTTTTGCCAATGTTCACCCCGAGCAGTTCCCTGATGCAGAACATTGAGCTACCCAGTCTGTTCCCCAGGATATACCCTGGGACAAACATTGACTGTCCAGAGGATGATCAACTCGGTGAAAGACACTCTTCAATCAGTCTAAAACTTGATGGTCTTCCAGCATGAAGAGTTGACCTTGATCAAGGGTTGCAGACTGGCACAATCCAAGGTCCAGGACTACGTGTAGAGGGAATAACCATCTGCTGGGGCAGCTGCTGCTAAGGCACAGTGGGGCAAGACCACCACCTAAGATCTTTTTGCCAAAGTACAATAATACATTTGAGATGCATTTTGAGATACCTCCTGGCCTTAATGGGAATGCAATAGTTTCCTTCTCATGTTCAGAAAATGCCCCATTTTTGTTGCAACTAGATCAAATCTCTCATGAGGAATGTCAAAATTCCACTGAATCTTCTGCAAAGTTTGTACAGAGCTGTTTTGAATTCATATTTACTTATTTATTACTCATGAATCAATTATGTTTTTGAATTAAAAAGAAAATGTGTGGGATATGACAAAAGATAACTGGAGCTGGCAAACAGTTCCCATGATGACCTTGGCAATGGTGCACTTTTAACAAAATCCTATTAACATTAACATCCTATTAACATTTAACAAAATGAAGGAGCAGCGCTTTGAAAGCTAGTACTTCCAATTAAACCTGGTGTTGTGTGATTTTTAACTTTGTACACCCCAGTCCAACACTGCCATCTCCAAATCATAACAAAATCCTAGTGTATGATTTGCTCCAAATGCAACAAAGCTCTATGAATTCTATGAACTTCTAAGTCTTTCAATATTCAGAGGTGGTTAGTGAAAAGACAGGAGTGAAAAGGCCTGGAGAAATTTGGGAAAACATTGAAGTGGTTTACTCCAGTATTTCAGCATTGGAAAAAATAACTGGGCTTTGCTGAGCCTGTTTGATATCAGCAGAAGAAACAGAGGGAAGATCCATCAGCTCAGTTCCACATGTTCAACTGCAGAAAATGAAATATTTTTGTTCATTTTGCTTAAAAGAATCAGTTCCAGCTTTTGGAGTGTAATGCTGTCATTGTAAGCTCCTGAGCTCAGAAAAGTGGAAAGAATTTCAAATCAAAACATTTACTTTTCATTTAAAATGCTAGCCAAATAGCTCGGGAAGTTTTCTTTATTTCTGTAACTAAAAAGACTATTGTAAACTTTTAATTCAGTGCCTCTTCATGTTCAATGGCTTTACCATCATTGAATGCCCCATCATTAACATCTTGAGGCTGATAGTTCAATTTCTGGTGAATGGGACTAGCTATGTAAATACAATGGTCACAAAAGCACATCGCAGACTCAGATTCTATGCCAAGTAACTCATCTCCTATCTCCCCAGTGCCTGGGCACCATCTACAAGGTACAAGTGAAGAGTCGGATGGAATTCTCTCCATTCACTTGGATGAGCTTGCAATGTTGAGGATAAATAGCCTGTTTGATTGACACCCCACCCATCATCTTCAATATTCACTCCTTTCTCCCCTCATGCACAGAAGGAACAGTGTGCACCATTTGTAAGATGCACTGCAGTAGCTCACTAAGATTCATCTGACAGCACTTTCAAAAACCATGACCTCTTATCACATCAGATGACAAGGGAAACAGACGTCTGTCTTTATGTGTGAGCAGCCTCTGGTCAATATCCACCAAGTTACACACCATCCTGACGAAGTTAAAAATCACACAACACCATGTTATAGTCCAACAGGTTTAATTGGAAGCACACTAGCTTTTGGAGTGAAGCTCCTTCATCAGGTGATAGTGGAGGGCTCGATCGTAACACAGAATTTATAGCAAAAATTTACAGTGTGATGTAACTGAACTTATACATTGAAAAATTGATTGTCTGTTAAGCCTTTAATCTGTTAGAATACAGTGATAGTTTCACTTCTTATAGAAAGTGTGTGTGTGATAGCTAAGTCCGGTACCCATAGGGAGAGCCTCAACTGGGACCTTGGGTTCATGTCACATTACAGGTGATCACCATTGCACTACACACACACACACACAGATATTCCTTCACACACACACTCTCACATACACACGGACACAGGTACACACAGATGCGCACACAGACACCCACATACACCCTTATAGACACACACACTCCCACACTCACACATGCACCCCCTCACAGACTTAAGACACTCTGCACTCACTACACACACATACACACTTTCTCACACTCACAACTCCCACCCCAGACACACACACACAGACAGACCAAGACCCACATGCACACATATATTTTGTGGGGTGAATTTGTACTTGCAGAGTTACATTGTACTTTGCTCAAAAACTGCATGCATTCTTGTAGAACTCTGAGCTCAAAAACTGCATGAATTTATGTAAAACTCTGTTATCTCACTTTTTAGATTAGAATCAATCTAAACATCATGGCATAGACAGAGAACACAGGGGGCCAATACCTTCAACATATTGTCTAGCTATCACTGTTGTTAACAGCTAACCTGAGAATGCAACTTTTAAAAAAAGGTTTTGTGATTTACACATGAAAGAAGTGAAACTATCACTGTATTCTAACAGATCAAAGGCTTAACAGACAATCAATTTTTCAATGTATAATTTCAGTTACATCACACTGTAAAGTTTTGCTATAAATTCTGTGTTATGATCGAGCCCTCCACTATCACCTGATGAAGGAGCGTCGCTTCAAAAGCTAGTGTGCTTCCAATTAAACCTGTTGGACTATAACCTGGTGTTGTGTGATTTTTAACTTTGTACACCCCAGTCCAACACCAGCATCTCCAAATCATCCTGACGAAGGAATGATGCTATCGTTCCTTCACTGTCGCTGTGTCAAAATCCAAGAACTCCATTCCTAACAGCATTGAGTGTCCCCACACCCCACGCAGTTCATTACCACCATTTCCAGCGTAATTCGAGATGGACAGTAAAGACAGTAAAGGGCGCCACAGTGGCTCAGTGGCTAGCACTGCTGCCTCATAGTGCCAGGGAGCTGAATTCAATTCCAGCCTCAGGCAACTGTCTGTGAGGAGTTTGCACATTCTCTTCATGTCTTCATAGGTTTCCTCTGGGTGCACGGGTTGCCTCCCACAATCCAAAGATGTGCAGGTCAGATGGATTGGCCAGGCTAAACTGCTCATAGTGTTCAGGGATGTATGAGTTTGGAGCATTAGTTAGGGGAATTGGTCTGGATGGGTTACTTTTCAGAGGGTTGGTGTGGACTTGTTGAGCCAAATGCCTGCTTCCACACTCTAGGGATTCCATTCTATGTGAACAAGGAATTTCTACCTAAGGTGCACGATATCTAAAATCACTATCATTGTGAGACCTTGAAGATTGAAACAACCCATTTTGAAATAGTAATCACATAGAAATCGCTGAGGGAGGGAAGAATGAATGGCAATGGGAAACATATTAGATGGCATTGAATGAGGAAATTGTTGTTAATAGACAGGAAAATGAATGACTCTCACATTGAAAGGAGAGATGAAGGGAATAGAGGTGGAACAAAATGTTGTTTTGAATGAGGAGGAAAGAAATTAAAATTCCAACATTGATGGGAATGGTGAAAGGAATGAATAGCTGCTGAAATAAAAGAATGGAGATGGATGTGGTTTGAGTTGATGAAGGGAGAGATTGCTGCTTTTAATCTAAAGGAAATCGGGAAGTCCTAGCAACACTTTGCACATCAACAATATTGATTGTGGAACAGGATAATACTTAAAATAAATCACAGAGTGTAACTTTTCAGATAAAAAAGCAAACTTTTCCAAAGGAGCTCAGAAGACTGCCAATCCCATGAAATGCAGACTCAAATTTATATTTTGGATTTTTCTCTTCAAACTTCAATTTACTATATAATTCTTATAATTCGAAATTACTCAATTGAAGTTTGTCAGCACTTTGTTTGTACTTTGCAATATAAGTTATGTTTCTGAATACAATTCCTTGTCTAATTCAACTTCTTGTCATAAACAATGACTAAGAAGGATTTCTATTTCATATTTTGTTCTTTTTACTATATATGAAGGAATGTTAAATATAGTTGAAGCCTGGATAATAAATCCCATATCTAACTATCTGTTACCATGTGTTTTAGGTTTATGATTTGTCATTCGTGAGCTGTTAGTTTTGATGAAGTTGTTGATTAAATTTTGCTGATTTTTTTCAATCTGCAAGTATGACTTTTGGAAAAAGCTTTTATATCATATGGATACAGTTTAAACAATTTATTTATTCATAATAAATCTACAAAACTTAAATCAAATGATTGTTCATAATTTCATCCTCTTCTGAAAATGAGATATGGTTCGACAAGCATTCTAGCCATTCTTCATGACTCCTGTTGGCATCACCTTGGCAGGTCATTGGGGCTAAACTAACTGGCATCTAAACACATGGATTCACCATCAACAATCACTGAAGCCAGTTCCTTTAGGTTCTTTTGTTTAACACAAATGGACTGGTGAAACAGCAATATTGGTTCTTTATTTCAAGGTATGGCTCTACAATCAATAGTAAAAGGGGAGATCTACAGAGACATGTATACGTTATAGGTCAGCAGAGTCATGGGATTATTCATCACATCCTGTCTCATGATGTATAGTTATTGGTCAACAGCTTAAGGCAAATTGTAAAGATATAAGCATGTCACATTCCAACAGCATTCTGGATTTTTTTTTGTCTTCCCACCAGCTGAGGCCAATTGTGCAGCTCCGACTGCCGCAAAACCGAATTCTATTTGAGTCCTCACGGCACACAACCTTAACCCCCTGATCCATGACCAACATCCCTTTGAAACCATGGTAAATACTAAGGAACAAAAACAGAAGTTGCCGGAAAAGCTCAGCAGGATTGGCAGCATCGTTGATGAGAAATCAGAGTTAATGTTTCGGGTCTGGTAACCCTTCCTCACAACACCCTTCAATTCTGAGGGAGAGTCACCGGACCCACAATGTTAATTCTGATTTCTCTTCACAGTTGCTGCCAGACCTGCTGAGCTTTTCCAGCAGCTTCTGTTTTTGTTTCTGATTTACAGCATCTACAATTCTGTCGGTTTTTATTCAATAATACTGAGGACTTGGATAACTATGACATGTCTTCTATTCCAATCTAACTAATTTTCATTCCCAATTCCAAAATTAGAAACTGAAAGCTGGCAGGGCGGTAGGTTCACAATGTCCGCTTTTGGCCCAAGCAAGTAGGTTACAATTTACCTCAGTAGCTCCCCCAGAATAATTGGAATTCTGTTGCCGTGCAGATGTGGAATGGAACCTGATGTAACATTGAATCAGAGCTAGTGGAAATGTCACAATTTAGGTTGCACATGACATGCTGAACATCTACAAGGCCAGTGCCATCTGCTGCAGCCCTAATTGTATTACAGCTCTGCTTGTTTTCAGTTAGAGAATTTCCTTTTACATTCAAAAGTATCTGGAAGGTTTAATGCCAATCCAATGAAACTTATGCAATGCTTAACCAGCAAAAAAACACTGAATACCCTATTCCATGTTATATTAATGACCTGTCAAACATTTCACAAATTTTAAAAAATGACTGCATCACAATCAATTCACCCACTCAGAGCCATTTGACTCAAAACTCACCATACACTCTTAATGCACAACTTAGAAAATTATTTAAAAGAGAAATACTGTATGCAAATTACATCAAGGCTGACATTATGCTCACAAACTCGGATGGTGGAGAATTATTTGAGCTTTTTTCTTGAAGTGTTTGATGATCACAAGGCTGCCTTGCTCAAGTTACTGATTGAATCATTCTTGCAGTATTACTTTAAGTTGGACTATGATATACACAGATCCAGACATATGGCCAAACTAACAATTTTGGGAGTAATGTCATAATGTTCTTCCTCATAGAAAAGCTGTTAATCTCTTTGTAGCAGGTAGATGACAGGGAGCTGACTGAATAACAGGACATGGCCCAATTTTCTGCTGAGGTCTTGTTGCCCAATTTAAGTAGGTTATAAAGAAAAAAAAAAGAACCCTGCAGCATGTTTGAATGAAAGTTGGAAAATCCATTGATGTTCTACTTTTAAAGGGCTGCTTTCAAAGGGAGGTTGCCCTAATGACAGAACCTTGGAGAATTGATTTTAATGACACAGTAGAAATGTGAGAAATATTACTCTGCTTGGTGGTGAACAGTTGAAGATCTTGCTGCAGAAGGAAGGAGCGTAGCTTATTTGGAGCTAAAGAAAGTAAAAGCACAGGTTTAGGTTATATGGAGAGAAGTTGTCACCTGCATCATTGTAGTCACCTAGCTTCCTTGCATCCATGTTCATTTATTTCTAACATCAGAAAGAAAGGGATGCTATGGCAGAAAACCTATTGTAGAAGCTTTCACAACATCCATTTTTTAAACACTATGCATATTTATTGTCTTGTAGTGCACATTGTGTCTTTGTGCCAAAGCTGGATGACCCCATTATCTTATCAGTGGAGGTAATTTATTTTTATTCATAATGGGATGTGGGCATCAATGGTTAGGCCAGCATTTATTGTTGTGAACATGAAACAGCAGGTAGATGCTAAAAATTCCATTATAAGGTTATTCTGTGTTCAGATAATTTCTCATGAGATCAGCACTTATCTCCATCTCCCGTCCATATTTCCAATGTTCTTTACTCATCTAAAAATTCAATCGCATTGATTGCTACTTAGTGATGATATCAAGATTGTATCCTGTCCAATAGCTATGGAGGTGCATAATGATGTCACCTGAAAGTCAATAACTTATTGTGTAATAGATCATGGTGTTGACATAAGGTTCATTACAAGAGATTGATTAGGCCACAGATGGAATATTGTGTGCAGTTCTGGTGCTATTCTGGTCGCCAAAATATTGGAAAGACTTGATTGTACTAAAGAGATTGCAGAGGAGATTTGCCACGAGTCAGAGTTCATACAATATAGAAACAGGCCCTTTAGCCCACCATGTGTATGCTGACCAACGAACACCAAACTATACTAATCCCATTTATCTGCACATTGTCCATAGCCTACAAATACCCTGCCGTTTTAAGTACTCATCCAGATGCTTCTTAAATGTGGCAAGAGTACATGCCTCCACAATCCTCTCAAGCAGCATGCTCTGTATAATCTACCATGCTCTGGGTGAAAAAGAAAATCCTCAAACCTTCTCTAAACCAATTGCTCCTCACATTCAACTTATGCCTTCTGGTCTTAGACATGTCTGCCAAGGGGAAAGGATTCTCACAATATACTCTGTCTATGGCTCTCATCCTGAAGAAGGGCTCATGCCCGAAACGTCGATTCTCCTGCTCCTTGGATGCTGCCTGACCTGCTGCGCTTTTCCAGCAACACATTTTCAGCTCTGATCTCCAGCATCTGCAGTCCTCACTTTCTCCTATGGCTCTCATCGTTTTGTATACCTCAGTTAGATAGCCCAAACCCTCCTGTACTCCAAGGAAAGCAAACTTAGCCTATCAAGTCTCTCCTTATAATTAAGACTTTTCATCCCAAGCAACACTCTGGCAAATCTCCTCTGCAATCTCTTCAGTACAATCAAGTCTTTCCAATATTTTGGCGACCAGAATAGCACCAGAACTGCACACAATATTCCATCTGTGGCCTAATCAATCTCTTGTAAATTTATAACAAGACTTCCTTGTTCCTATATTCTCTGCCCTGGCTAATGAAGGCAAAAATCCCTGATGCTTCTTCACACCCTGTCTACCTATGTTGAAACCTTCAGTGATCTGTCGATGTATAAACTAAGATCCCTTTATTCTTCAGTACTGCCTGGTAACCTAACATTCATTGTGTGTATCCTTCCATTACTAGGCCTCCCAAAATGTATTACCTTGCACTAATTGGGATTAAATTTCATCTATCATTGCTCTGCGAAATTTATGAATTGGTCAATATCAGATTACTGTCTGAGACCATCCTCCTCACTATCAACACCACCATCAATGTCTGTGTTATCTACAAACTTAGCAGTTTTACCTCTACATTCGCATCCAAGTCGCTAATATACATAACAAACAGCAAGAGTCCCAGCACTGATCACTGTGGCACACTGCTGGTCACAGACTTCCAGTTACAAAAACAAACCTCTATATTTCCTTTGCCTCTTATTTGTTAGCCAGTTTTGGAACCAGCTGGCCAAACTCCCTTGGATCCCATAGGCACTTACCTTTTGGATCAGCCTTCCATATGGGACCTTGTCAAAGGCCTGACTGAGTTCTATAGAAATCTCATCAACTGCACTATACTCATTAATACATTTAGTCACCTTTTTAAAAAAAAACTCAAGCAAATTAGTCAGACAGGATCACCTGAAAAATCCATGCTGACTCTCCCCAATCAATCCTCACTTTTCCAAGTATTAGTTAATCCTGTCATTCGAAGTTTTGCTGATGATTTCCTTTTTAATTTCTACTTGGATTTTAGGAAGGCACTTGAATAAGGTCCCGCATGGATGGCTAGTGAGAAAATTAAACCCAGAGGTTACATGGGAATGTGATGAGATGCGTCAAAAATTGGCTCCGTGACAGGAAAAAAAGGATAATAGTCTATGATGGTTGTGTGAATTCACTTTCCAGTGGTGCTCAATAGGGCTCAGTGTTAGGTATCTCGCTCTTTGTAGTACATATTAATGATTGAGACTTAAACTGGGAGGAATGATGGGGAAATTTGCAGAAGACATAAAAATTGGTCAGGAGTTAAAAAAGATTGGCAGTTTACTGTAGGATGGTATTAACACTTTCATTGGGTAGGTAGAAAAGTGCCAAATGGAATTCAATCTGGAGAGGTTCAAGGTTATATATTTGAGAAGGGCAAACAAAGCAAGTGATTACACAATTAATGAGAGAGTATTAAAAGGATTGAAGAAGTAACCTGGGAGTACATGTCCACTGGTCCCTGAATGTAGCCAGACATATGGGATGCTTTCTGTCATTGAGCAAAGTACTAAATGCAAGGGCAGAGATGTAGTGCTCAGACTGTTCGCGATTGTGTAGCTAGAGTTTTTGATACAGCTCTGATCACCACATTACAAGAAAGACATCATTGCTCTCAAGACAGTACAGAGAAGATTTACAAGAATGCTATCAGGGCTTAATAATCACAATGAAGATGAAAGAATGGATGCACTAGAACTACCTTCCTTACATCAGAAGATGCTGAGGGATCACACAACTGAGGTATACAAAATAATTGAGCGGACTGAACACAATGAAGAGAGAAGAATTGCTTCTCTGGAGACATCAACTATCAAGGGGCAAAGATTAAAGGTGATTCATAAAAGGATTAGAAGGGACATGAGGAAAAACATTTTCACCTAGAAGATAGTAAGACTTCGGAATTATCTGCTCAGTTTGGTGGTTGAGGCAAAATCCCCTAAAAGGAACCTCGGTCTGCACTTGTAACATGCAAGTATCTGGAAGCTATTGTAAAGCAGGAGTGAAGTGGGTGACTTTCCTATCAGAAAGATGTTGTGAAACTAGAATGGGTTCAGAAAAGATTTACAAGGATGTTGCCAGGGTTGGAGGATTTGAACTATAGGGAGAGGCTGAAGAGGCTGGGGCTGTTTTCCCTGGAGCGTCGGAGGTTGAGGGGTGACCTTCTGGAAGTTTACAATATTATGAGGGGCATGGATAGGGTAAATAGGCAAAGTCTTTTCCCTGGGGTCGGGGAGTCCAGATCTAGAGGGCATAGGTTTAGGGTGAGATGGGAAAGATATAAAAGAGGCCTAAGGGGCAACATTTTCACACAGAGGGTGATACGTGTGTGGAATGAGCTGCCAGAGGAACTGGTGGAGGCCGGTACAATTGCAACATTTAAGAGGCATTTGTACGGGTATATGAATAGGAAGGGTTTGGAGGGATATGGGCCGGGTGCTGGCAGGTGGGACAAGATTGGGTTGGGATATCTGGTCGGTATGGACGGGTTGGACCGAAGGGTCTGTTTCCATGCTGTACATCTCTATGACACTATGATCTGCTGTTGACAAGATGGATTGAATGGCCTCTTTCTGTCCTGTAACATTCCTATAGCCTTGTGGAATTTTATACAGTGTTGATGGGATGTTTTCCAGTCCTGACAATCCTGTGTAGTCACTGATTTCACAAGGTGTTATGAACTTTTCAGTCTCGCTTCAGACCTTTGGGCACAACATCACTGACTAAACTCTAACTTATTATCTGGCATTCCTCAAGTGACCCAGTGTGTACTTTCCAGTACACCTTCCTGAAGAGAAGCTGGAGTAGTGAGCCCTCTGTCATTGAAAGTACTGCTGATCTAGTGGCCATGGAATTTCAAATGGCATTCAATACAGTGCCAGGCAACAAACTTGTGAGAAAATGTATCACTCATGAAATAAAAGAGATAGCAATGACACAGAATCAAATCTTGTTGAGTAGTTGGAAACTGGATATTTTTTAGGAGAAAGGTTTGGAGTGGAGTTCCCAGGGGTTCGAATTGGGACAGGCTATATATGAATGAACTAGATCTTGGAGGACAAGTGACTATTTAAAAATTTGGAGATAATATGAAAACTTGGAAGCATTTTACATTGAGGAGGACTGTGTAGAGCTCCAAAAGGAACATTGACAAATTGGTGGAGTGGGCAGATTGTGGCAGATGGAGTTCATGTTGAATATAGCTCTTTGAGGAGATGACAAGACAGGTTGACAAAGGTCGAGCAGTGGATGTGGTATATATGGACTTCAGCAAGGCATTTGATAAGGTTCCCCATGGTAGGCTTATTCATAAAGTCAGGAGGTATGATATACAGGGAGATTTGGTTCTTTGGATTCAGAATTAGTTGGCTGACAGGAGACAGAGAGTGGTTGTAGATGGAAAGTATTCTGCTGGAGTCAGTGGTGAGTGCTGTCCAGCACAGCTATGTTCTTGGGCTTCTGCTCTTTGTAGCTTTTATAAATGACTTGGATGAGGAAATTGAGAGGTGGGTTAGTAAATTTGCAGATGACACAAAGGTTGGAGATGCCATTGATAGTATTAAGGGCTATTACAGGCTGCAGTGGGACATAGGCAGGATGCGGAGCTGGGCTGGGAAATGGCAGATGGAGTTCAACCTGAATAAATGCGAAGTGATGTATTTTGGAAGGTCAAATTTGAATGCTCAATAAAGGATTAAAGACAGGATTCCTGGCAGTGTGGAGGAGCAGAGGGATCTTGATATTAAAGTACATAGATCCTTCAAAGTTGTCACCCAAGTTGATAGGGTTGTTAAGAAAGCTGTTTTGGCTTTCATTAACAGGGGGATTGAGTTTAAGAGCTGTGAGGTTTTGCTACAGCTCTACAAGTCCCTGGTGAGACACACTTGGAATATTGAGTCCAGCTCTGATTGCCCTACTATATGAAAGATACAGAGGCTTTGGAGAGGGTGCATAGAAGGTTTACCAGGATGCTGCCTGGACTGGAGGGCTTGTCTTAGGAAGAGAGGTTGACTAAGCTTGGACTTTTCTCTCTGGAGAGAAGGACGAAGAGAGGTGACCTGATCGAGGTATACAAGATAATGAGAGGCATGGATAGAGTCAATAGCCAGAGACTTTTCCTCAGGGCAGGATTGATTGGCATGAGGGCTCATAGTTTTAAGATATTAGGAGAAAGGTATAGAGGAGATGTCAGAGGTAGGTTCTTTACACAGAGAGTTGTGAATGCAACACAAATGGTTCCAGGGATGAGAAACTTCAATTATGAGGGTAGATTGGGGAATGCAGGTCTGTTCTCCAGAGAAAAGAGGGTCAAGAGGAGATGTTATAGAAGTTTTCAAAATCATGAGGGGCTTGGGGTAAATAGACAAGTAGAAACTGGTCCCACACATAAAATGATTAAGAAGGAGTCAGCACAGATTTAAAATGATTTACCAAAGGTAACAAATGTGAGTGAAAAAAAAAAATTTTCACACTCATGTTTTGGATCTGGAATGCACTGCCTGAAAGTGTAGTTGACGAACAATCAATTGAGGAATTCAAGAGGGCATTAAATGATTATTTGGGTGGGAACAATGCGTAAGGAAAAGGCAGGCAAACAGCACTAAGTCAGAATGCTTGATGGAGTGCCAGTGCAAACACAATAAACTGAATGGCCTCCATCTGCACTGTAACAATTCTCTGATCTCATGAAGTGTTCAATAATTGTGAACTGTTGTCAATGCTCAAAGTATGTATTCTCAGTCTGACTTTTATTCTGGCTATCCTTTAACACAAAACCATCAAACAGGCGACTGACTGTGTGGAGTTTGCACATTCTCCCAGTGTCTGCGTGGGTTTCCTCCGGTTTCCTCCCACAGTCCAAGGATGTGCAGGTCAGGTGAATTGGCCATGCTAAATTGCCCGTAGTGTTAGGTAAGGGGCAAATGTAGGGATATGGGTGGGTTGCGCTTCGGCGGGTCGGTGTGGACTTGTTGGGCCGAAGGGCCTGTTTCCACACTGTAATGTTATCTAAAATCTAATCAGTATGACATTCTCAGTCAATCTTCTGTTCTTGTCAAATTTGCTTGAGGTTATTTTGGTTTTCAGGCCTTTGGTTCTTCTTGGTGATATGAAACATATCTCTTCTGCCATCACTGCTAATCCCAATAGATTTTATCTTCTTATTGAGTTTCGCCATGAGGGTAAGAAGTGAAATGAATTTTGATTGTCACTTGACCAATTATTCAACAACTCTTTGTTGAATATATTTGCTTGTCTCAGTCTCATGGCCTACTTAGTTCATAATGGTTGACAAAAAACACAGATGAGTCTTAAAGGGAAGATGCTCTTGACTTATTAAGTTCATGGTATAATGCTCTTGATATCAATCAGGTAAAAGTTGCATTAGTAAATTAGACATTGTTATTAAGACTATGAGGAGACTAAGGTGATAGGCCTGTTCTTTTTGAGATCCTCAGTTCTTCTCCCGTTACCTGTTCATACCTTCATGATATCATTTGATTGTTTGGAACATTTATCAGCCTCCAACATTAACACTTTCAGAAATATTGCCCTATCCAACAGCTGCCCTGTCAAAAATAATTAAGGATGGGCATAAAATGGCAGCCTTGCCAGAAATGTATATATTCTACGAATGAATAAATTAAAAAAAATGAGGATCATGCTTTTTCTGATGGGAATGTTGATTGGACAACTCAAGGCTTGCTTAAAATTAACAGCAGGCCAGACATGACAGGCAAATTTTATTTTAAATGTATGCCTGTATTTGCAGAGTGCTGCAGTATTTCAAGGTGGTCTCTTTGATTTTTAATATTTGGAAGGGGTCCCTAAGGGTGTTTCAACACTCCAAGGGGTCATGATGTTAATTTTGAAGATCACTTATGTGGGATTACTTCATATACTCTCAACATCACCTAGCTCTACTATAAATGTAGTAATTTAACACTTCAAGTTTTAAATCTATTTGTCAAAATATCAATGCAATTATGTTTTTTAAGAAACAAGTCAGACATGCTAAAAAGCTCTGGTTGAAAAAAAAATCAAAGGGAAAAGTGTGTTTTCATTTTCTTTATGATTTCTAAAATTATCGTATAGATTCAGTTCTATTCAGAATTTTTTCATGTTACATTATCACGCAGCTGCTGATATGCAAAACAGACCCACTGTAATCCCTCAACTCAAATCATACTCGATCTGTAAGACTATTAAATAGCTTCAACTTGGGCTTGAAATTGAATAAAAGCATTTCTATGCCACTTCATCCATTTTTACTAATGGTTAAAGACAGTTTTATCTTTATAGAAAGTGACTCAAGAGATGTTTGATGGTTTCCCAGTTGACAACTTAATACACTGAATGACAATGGCTGCAACCCAGTGGGATAACAAAATATGCAGCAATATTGAAAGAAAAACCCAGTTACACAGACTGATGGGAACAAAACTGACATAAAATCTAACTTGACAGTTATTGGTGTACAGCAGACTAATGCAACCCCTGCTGGCCCAAATCTCCATTGAGACGGCTGCTACCAACGTTGGAGGTGCTGCTAACTATATCAGTCCATTTTTACCATACAGTTTTTGTTAATATCTTTTGTAAAGTACATGACACCAGCTTTTAAACACCTTCAAGCAAGTTGCACATGAGACAGGGTATGGTACACAATGTCGAAGGTTTCAATTAACAGGGAAACAGTTCAATTTAAGAGCAAGTTTAAACAATTTCACTCAAACCTTAATTAATGTATGTTTATTCATAGAATGTGGGTTTCACTGGCTGGGCCAGCATTTAGTGCCCATCTGTAGATGTCCTTGAGAAGGTTGTGGTGAGCTACTTTCTTGAACTGCTGCAATCCATTTTGTGTCCATTTGGTTCACAATGCTAGTAGGGGATGAGTTTCAGGATTTTGACCTGTGGCACTGAAGGAGTGGTGATATATTTCCAGTTCAGGATGGAGAGTGCCTTGGAGGAGAACTTGCACATGATGGCGTGCCCATAGGTCTGCTGCCCTCGTTCTTCTAGCTGGTAGTGGTCTTGGGTTCTCTAAGGAATCTTTGCAGTGTATCCTGTCCACGGTACACTCTGCTGATACTCAGAATCAGTGGTGGATGGAGCGGATGTTTGTGGACATTGTGTCAATCAAGCAGGTTGCATTGTCCTGGACAGTGTCAAGCTTTTGGAGTGTTGCTGGAGATGCAGCCATCCAGACAAGTGGGGAGTATTTAATCTGAAGTTTGACTTGTGCCTTACAGAAGGTGGTTAAAATTTGGAGAGTCAGGAGGCAAGTTATCCAATTCTGGAATTTGAGCCACGGTTTATGCTTGTTGGCACGGTATTTAAATGAATAGTCCAATTTAATTTCTGGTCAGTGGTAACCCCAAGGAAATTAATGATGCAGGATTTAGTGATGGTAATGTTACTGAACATCAGGGGGCAAAGGTTCTATTTTCTATTCTTGGAGATGGTCATTGCCTGATACTTATGTGATGCAAATGTTATTTCCACTTCTCAGTCCAAACCTGAATATTAAGCAGATCTTGCTGAGGAATTATGAATGATGCTGAATATTATGCAAATATCAGCAAACATCTCCAATTTTGACCTTATGATGGAAGATAAGTTACTGACAAAGCAGTTAAAGATGATTTGGCTGAGGACATCACATCAAAGAGCTTCTGTAGGGATATCCTGGTGATGACCTCAATAATCACACCCCTTTTTATTTATGATAGACATGATCGTAGCCAGTAGACAGTCTTCTCATAGATTCATGTTGACTCGACTTTTACTGGTGCACCTTGACCCAGCCTCACTAAAAAAGGCCTTGATGTTACTCACTTCAGCTGGAGAAATCAACTCTTTGTCAATCAAAGAACAAAGAACAAAGAAAATTTACAGCCCAGGAACGGGCCCTTCGGCCCTCCAAGCCTGAGCCGATCCAAATCTACTGTCTAAAACTGTTGCCCAATTCCTAAGCATCTGTATTCTTCTGCTCCCCACCGACTCATGCATCGGTCCAGACGCATCTTAAATGAATCTATCGTGCCTGCCTCTACCACCGCTGCTGGCAACGTGTTCCAGACACCCACCACCCTCTGTGTGAAGTACTTGCCGCGTGTATCCCCCTTAAGCTTTCCACCTCTCAACTTGAAATTGTGACCTCTCATTATTGTTTCCTTCACCCTGGGAAAAAGCTTGTGTCCATCCACCCTTTCTATACCCTTCATAATTTTGTAAACCTCAATCTCCTTTTTTCCAATGAAAACAAACCTAACCTACTCAACCTCTCTTTATAGCTAGCACCTTCTATACCAGGCAACATCTTCGTAAACCTTCTCTGCATCCTCTCCAAAGCGTTCACATCCTTTTGTTAATGCAGTGACCAGAACAGTACAGAGTATTCTAAATGCGGCCAAACCAATGCCTTGTACAATTTTTATGTGACCTTTCAGCTTTTATACTCAATACCCCATCCAATGAAGGCAAGCAAACATTTTGAGTGCGAGCAGCAGCAGAGGTAAGACGAATCTGAAAGACTGCAGCTAAGGTAAGGCAGTTTTTAAAAATTACTTACCGGTAGCGGACAGCGGTGTTTTCCCTTTCACAGAAGGAGCGGGAGCAGCGGAGGAAGTGACGTGGACCGGAGGGGCAGCCGGGAAGGTAAGCAGTGACCGTATATAACAGCAAGGCCTTCATCAGGAATAAAGGCAGTGAGCCTGGAGTGTGGAGAGATAAGCTAGAGGAGGGTGGGGGGGGGGAGAAAGAAGTCTTTGAGGAGGTGGAGGGCGTGGGTGGTGTCTCGAACGTATGTGGGGAGTTCCTGGACTAGGGGGGATAGGACAGTGTCGAGGTAGGTAGAGATGAGTTCAGTGGGGCAGGAGCATGCTGAGACAATGGGTCGGCCAGGGTGGTCAGGCTTGTGGATCTTCTCCCACACACAGCTTCCAACCTCATAGTCCGGGATCCTCTCACTGCCCGGTTCTACCTCCTTCCCAAGATCCACAAGGGATATATTTCCCTCCCCACCCCTTTCCACCTTCCGCAAAGACCGTTCCCTCCGTGACTACCTGGTCAGGTCCACGCCGCCCTACAACCCACCCTCCCATCCTGGCACTTTCCCCTGCCACCGCAGGAACTGTAAAACCTGTGCCCACACCTCCTCCCTCACCTCCATCCAAGGCCCTAAAGGAGCCTTCCACATCCATCAAAGTTCTACCTGCACATCCACTAATATCATCTATTGTATCCGTTGCTCCCAATGCGGTCTCCTCTACATTGGGGAGACTGGACACCTCCTAGCAGAGC
>NC_057725.1:34925091-34942344 GCF_004010195.1 Chiloscyllium plagiosum
CTCTAGCTTATCTCTCCACGCTCCAGGCTCACTGCCTTTATTCCTGATGAAGGGCTTTTGCCCGAAACGTCGATTTCGAAGCTCCTTAGATGCTGCCTGAACTGCTGTGCTCTTCCAGCACCACTAATCCAGAATCTGGTTTCCAGCATCTGCAGTCATTGTTTTTACCCAATCCTTTCTCTAGTTACCCACTTGCTTCTTATATAAGAATAAAATGCTTTTGGATTCTCCTTAATTCTGCTCGCTAAAGCTATTTCACGAAATCTTTTAGCGCGTTTGATTCCTCGTTTAAGACTTGTCCTAATCTTACTATATTCCTCCAGGACCCATTCTGTTCTTAGCTTCATAGACCTTATGAACACTTCCATTTTTCTCTTGGCTAGTCGTACAATTTCTCCTGTCATCCACGGTTCACGAATCCTGCCCTTCCTATTCTCTGCTTTCAATGGGACATGCCGATCCTGCATTATCTTTAACCTACCTTTGAAAGCCTCCCACATCTCAAATGTGGACTTCCCTTCAAATAGCTGTGTCCAATCCACATTTCCGAGCTCCTGCCAAATTTTGATATAATTGGCCTTGGCCCAGTTTAGTACTCTTCCCTTCGGACCACTCTCATCTTTATCTACGAGTATTCTAAAACTTAGAATTGTGGTTATTGTTCCCAAAGAAATCCCCCACCACAATTTCTACCACCTGTCCTGGCTTGTTCCCCAGTACGAGGTTCAATATGGCCCCTTCCCTCATTGAACCAAAACCATAATGAAATCAGGAGCTGGCCTGGTAGAATCCAACTTGGATGTCAGTGAGGAGGTTATTGTCAAGCAAGTGCTGTTTGATAGCACTATTGTTGACAGCTTTTACCAATGATCAAAAGTATTTTGATGGGGTGAGAATTGGCTCAGCTGGGTTTGACCAGCATTTTTATACACAGGACATACCTGGGCGATTTTTCACACTGTTGCATCAATGCCAGTGCTGCAGCTGTACTGGAACAGCTTGGTGTGGTAAGTTTTGGAGCACGTCTTCAGTATTATTGCTGGAATATTTTTAGATTAGATTCCCTACAGTGTGGAAACAGGCCCTTCGGCCCAACAAGTCCACTCCGATCCTCCGAAGAGTAACCCACCCAGACCCATTTCCCCTCTGACTAATGCACCTAACACTATGGGCAATTTAGCATGGCCAATTCATCTGACTTGCACATCTTTGGATTGTGGGAGGAAACCGGAGCACCCGGAGGAAACCCACGCAGACATGGGGAGAACGTACAAACTCCACAAAGACAGTCGCCTGAGGCTAGAATCGAACCTGGGACGCTTGTGCTGTGAGGCAGCAGTGCTAACCACTGAGCCACATATCCAATGTGGACTTCCCTTCAAATAGCTGTGTCCAATCCACATTTCCGAGCTCCTGCCTAATTTTGATATAATTGGCCTTGGCCCAGTTTAGTACTCTTCCCTTTGGACCACTCTCATCTTTATCTACGAGTATTCTCGAGCACACTGATTCTTGAAATTCATCACCTTTGCATCATTCATTGCCTTATGCTACCTCTTGACAGCATATGAGGTAAACCGAAGTGGCTGAAGACTGGTATCTATGATGCTGTGATCTCTGGCAGAGGCCAGTATGGATCATCTCCTCGGCACTTCTGGCCTAAGACTGTTGCAAATGCTTCAGTCTTATCTTCCTTCTGAGGTGTGGATACTTGTGTAGCCTCCAGCTCCAGGGAGGTTAATTGTCAAGTAGCATACATGAATGGATATGACAGGACTTCAGAGCATGGATCTGATTGATTGGTTGTGGGATTGTCTAGTCCTATCTAGGCCTGCTCTGCCATTCATTAAGATCATGGCTGATCGATCCATCATCTCAGCTCCTCCTACCTGCATCATCCCGATAATCCTTAATTCCCCTACCATGTAAAAACCTACCCAACTGTGTCTTG
Source organism: Chiloscyllium plagiosum (assembly GCF_004010195.1). Lineage (NCBI taxonomy): Eukaryota > Metazoa > Chordata > Chondrichthyes > Orectolobiformes > Hemiscylliidae > Chiloscyllium > Chiloscyllium plagiosum. The sequence continues at coordinate 34,927,043 of NC_057725.1, forward strand.
AATATATTTAATGAAGCTGCCTCTACTGCTTTCTTGGGCAGAGAATTCCTTAGATTCACTGCTGTCTGGAAAAAGCAGTTCCTTCCATCTCTATCCTAAATCTACTCCCCCTAATCTTGAGGCCATGTTCCCTAGTCCTAGTCTCACCCGCCAACAGAAAAGTCTTGCCTGCCTCTATCTTATCTATTCCTTTCATAATTTTACATGTTTCTATAAGATCCCCTATCCTTCTAAATTCTAGCGAGTACAGTCTCAGGTGGCTCAACCTCTCCTCATTGGGTAACTCCGTCATCTCTAGAATCAACCTGGTGAACCACCTCTGCACCTCCTCCGAAGCCAGTATATCCTTCCTCAAGTAAGGAGATTAGAACTGTACACAATATTCCAGGCGTGGCCTCACCAACACCTTGTACAATTGCAGCAGAACCTCCCTGCTCTCAAATTCAATCCCTCTAACAATGAAAGCCAATATTCTGTTTGCCTTCTAGATTAGCAGCTGCACCTGCAAATCAACTTTTAGTGATTCATATACGAGCAAAGTCCCTCTGCACAACAGCATGCTGCAATCTTTTACCATTTAAATAATATTTTGACCTACTATTTTTACTTCCAAAGTGGATAACATCACATTTACCAACATTGTACTTCATCTGCCAGACTCTCGCCCATTCATTTAACCTATCTAAATATCTCTGCAGACTCTCCACATCCTCTGCACAGTTTGCCTTTCCACTCAATTTAATGTCATCAGCAAACTTTGATATGTTATACTCGGTCTCCTCTTCCAAATCATTTATATCTATCATGAACAGTTGCAGGCTGCGGCACCCTGCTCACCATTGATCTCTAACCAAGGAAACACCTACTTATTCCAACTCTCTGCTTTCTATTGGTTAACCAGTCCTCTGTCCATGCTAGTATATTCCCCAGAACTCCATGCATTCTTAACTTGTGGATGAGTCTTTTATGTGACACCTCATCGAACACTTTCTGGAAATCCAAGTATATAACATCCACCTGTATCCCTTCATCCACTACACTTGTTACATCCTCAAAGAATTCCAGTAGGTTTGTCAAAGATGACCTTCTTTTCCTGAACCCATGCTGGTCTGCCTGATGGAACCCTTTTCATCCAGATGTCTCACGATTTCTTCTTTAATGATAGCCTCCAGCATTTTCCCAAATACAGATGTTAAGGCTATGATGATACAGGCCAATGGTTACCTGCCTTTTGCCTACACTCTTTTTTAAACAGCAGCGTAACATTTGCTGTTTTCCAGTCTGCCGGGACCTGCCCGGAGTCCAATCAATTTTGGTAAGTTACCACTAACGCATCTACTATAACTTCCACCATTTCTTTCAGAATCCTGGGATGCATTCCATCAGGACCAGGGGACTTACCTACCTTTAGACCCTCAAATTTCATCAACACTACCCCCTAGTGATAACAATTAAATTGAGACCCTCACCTCCCATCATGTCCTTAACATCATTCTTGGCATGTTAGACAAATCTTCCACTGTGAAGACTGACACAAAACAGTTATCACAGCCTCAGCTGTTTTAGCATTGCCTAATATTAATTCCCCTTTCTCATCCTGCAATGGACCTACATCCACTTTAACCACCCTTTTCCGTTTTATATAGTCATAAAAACTTTTCCTACCTGTTTTTATATTCTGTGCTAGTTTGCATTCAAAATCTATCTTTCCTTTCTTCATTGCTTGCTTTGTGGTTCTTTGTTACTTTTTAAAGTTTTCTCAATCTTCCTGCTTCCCACCACTCTTTGTAAGCCTGAGCTTTTAATTGGATGCCTTCTTTTATTTCCTTGGTTATCCAAAGCTGGCTCTTCCTACCCTTGTTTTGACCAGAATATACTTTCTCTGAGCACTATGAAAAATCTCTTTGAAAGACCTCCACTGTTCCTCAACTGCTCCACCATATAACTTGTGTACCCAGTCTAACTTAGACAACTTGTGGGCGGCACGGTGGCACAGTGGTTAGCACTGCTGCCTCGCAGCGCCAGAGACCCGGGTTCAATTCCCGACTCAGGCGACTGACTGTGTGGAGTTTGCACGTTCTCCCCGTGTCTGCGTGGGTTTCCTCCGGGGGCTCCGGTTTCCTCCCACAGTCCAAAGATGTGCAAGTCAGGTGAATTGGCCATGCTAAATTGCCCGTAGTGTTAGGTAAAGGGGTAAATGTAGGGGTATGGTTGGGTTACGCTTCGGCGGGTCAGTGTGGACTTGTTGGGCCGAAGGGCCTGTTTCCACACTGTAAGTAATCTAATCTAATCAAAAAAAAACTCTTTCCTCATCTCATTATAGTTCCTACATATAGCACCCTGTTTTTAGATGAAACTATTTCACCCTCTATTTGTATCCGAAATTCAATCATACTGTGATCATTCTTTCCGAGAGGATCCTTAACTACGAGATCATTAATTTTACCTGTCTCATTACACAGGACCAGATCTAAGATTGCACCATCCCTTGTAGGTTTAGTAAAATGCTATTCAAGAAAGTTATCATGGATGAGTTCTATGAACTCCTCTTCAAGACTGCCTCTACCGACTTGATTCGGCCAATCAAAGTGCACATTAAAGTCCCCCATGACTATTGCCATTCCATTTTATGTGCGTCAGATACGTCTTGATTGATCGCCTGTGCCACTGTAGCATTATTACTGGGTAGCCTATCGATTACTTCCACCAGTGATTTCTTCACCTTACTATTCCTGATCTCCACAGGATTCAATATTTTGCTCCTTAGATCCTATAACGACTCTCCCTATTGCCCTAATCTCATACTTAATTAACAGTGCACCTCCCTTACCTTTCTGCCTATCTTTCCGAATTACCTGATACCCTTGGATATTTAATTCCCAGTCATCACCACCCTGCAACCCGGTTTCTGGAATGACAACTAAATCATACCCCTTTGTACTAATTTGCACAACAGGTATATCAACTTCGTTTTGAATACTATGGACATTCAGATAAAGTGCCCTTATATTCATTGTCTTTTTTGAATCTAGCAATTTCCCTGTCTTTTGCATGATTATTTTGCCCAATTTTACTTTTCTAAGTTTTGCTCTGGTCTCTGCATTGCTTCCTTCTGTCTGTCTGCCTGGACTCCCATCCCCTTATTATTTTAGTCTACCCTTCCTCACAGTCTCTCTGCTTGTTGCATCTACCTTTACACCAACTGCTGCATCTTCTGACCTTCTGTTCCCACCCCCACTGCCAGCCTAGTTTAAAGCTTCCCCAACAGCTCGAGAAAACCGGTCCACAAAGATATTGGACCCCCTCAAGTTCAGATGTAAAACGTCACTTTTGTACAGGTCATACCTTCCCTAGAAGAGAACCCAATGATCCACAAGTCTGGAACCCTGTCCCATGCACTAACTCTTCAACCACATATTTGTCTGCCATATCTTCCTATTCCTGCCCTGACTAGCATATGGCACAGGCAACAACCTAGAGATTACTACCCTCAAGGTCCTTCTTTTCAGCTTCCTTCCTAATTCCCTAAATTCATTTTTCATGAGCTCATCCCTTGTCCTAGCCATGTCATTGGCATCCATGTGTACCACGATTTCTGGCTGCTCATCCTCCCCTTTAAAGATGCCGTAGACTCAATCTGTGACATCCTTGACCGTGGCACCCAGGAGGCATGGTGGCTCAGTGGTTGGCACTGCTGTCTCACAGCGTCAGGGACCCAGGTTTGATTCCCACTTCGGGCGACTGTCTGTGTGGAGTTTGCACATTCTGCCTGTGCCTGTGGGGGTTTCCTTCAGGTGCTCTGGTTTCCTCCCACAGTCCAACGATGTGCAGGTCAGGTTAATTGGCCATGCTAAATTGCCCATAGTATTAGGTGCATTAGTCAGGGGTGAATATAGGGTAGCAGGGGTGGATTGCTCTTCAAAGGGTTGGTGTGGACTTGTAAGGGCCTGTTCCCATACTATAGGGAATCTAATCTAATCATAAACTATCAGGGAATCTCATTCTTGTCCACAGAAGCTCCTGTCTGTTGTCCTAACCAATGAATCCACTATCATTATTGCTGTCCTCTTCTCCCCACTTCCTTTCTGAGCCACAGGACCAGACTCAGTGCCAGATGCCTAGTTGATGTGGCTTTTCTCTGGTAGGTCATGTCCCCCTACTTAACAGCACCAAAATGGTATTGAGGGGAATGGCCACAGGGTATCCCTGCACTGACTGCCTATTCCCTTTCCGTCTCCTGACAGTCACCCAGCTACCTTCATCTCATAACCTAGGTGTGACTATAATTCCTGTAATTCCTCTCTATCAAACCGTCAGCCTCCCAAATGATCCGGAGTTCATCCAGTTCTGGCTCCAGTTTGTGAGGCAATGAAGCTGGGTGTACTTCCCGCAGGTAAAGTCAGCAGGGACACTGGTAGTGACTCTGACCTCCCACATCCTGCAAGCAGAGCATGCAACTACTCTAGCCTCCATCCCCACTGCTGTAAAAAACAAGAGAAAAAATACTTACCTGAGCCTCACCATAGGCCTCTCTCACCAAAGCCTACCAACACAAAGCCTCGGCACTTATTTCCTGTTGAGACCATCACTACTATTCCCACTTTTAGCTTCAAACTATGAATTACCGTTGAGAATTGAAAAATAATGCAAGTTAGTTACTGTTCTTCGAACATTGTCAATGATTCAGCACTGAGTTAATATAATGCTCAGGGACTGGCAGCTGTTGGATGTTGAATGGTCAATCGAGAGATGACCGCTACTAGCCAGCCAATCACACAGAATGTTAAACTAGAAAGAGAAAATAAATAAACTGGTGCTGACTGGACTTTTTTGGGCAGGAGGCAGTTTTGCTTTCAAAGCTACCATACTGGTAAGCTGTTATTTTTAGTTTTGCCCTCTCTAGTTATTCTCCAGTAATTTACTTGTTGAAAGTTCTGAGAAAAGAACTCCAGTCTGTAAAAATAAGTACAAATGTCAAGAGGTCAGCAGAATTTGTTTGCTTTGACCAGTGAGTCAGCATTCACCCAAGATCTGCAGTTCTACATGCTTGTAGTACAACTCAACATTAAAAGATTTCATGAGGTCTGGTATTAATTGCTGCAGTGGTCTTTGAACTGAAAAATTACAATACTTTTATTTTCTTTTCCTTAATTTATCCATTAACTGTTTCTGGTGATCTGTCTGTGAGAATGAGGGTTTATATTCAAAGATTGGGCTTAGATCATTGATATTATTAAATTGCCTTGTAGTTTATCTGTGTTTTTCTAAAGTTACAATCTTAATTATAAATTATTCATTTTTTTGCTAAGTTCCAAGATCTATTTTGGTGAAGTCTGATTAGAAATAACTGAGCAATTTTGAGTGCCAATGATTGTTTTAAGATCACTGTATTGTGAATCCAGTGATAGTGGCTGATTTGTTTTGTTTTGTTATCTCTATGTCGTAACTCTTCTTGTATTATAATTTTCAATTTAGGCTTTTGCGTCATTTATACTAAAAGGACTTGATATCAACATTTATTTGTCTTGGAGCAATTGCAAGCCTCCAGTCACCAGGAAGTTCCTTATTCATTCACCCACTTCTCCAAGTCCACTGTATTGTATAAACTTGTATTTCCTCTGCCCACTTTTGTCTCTCACTTGTGGATCTCTCCGTTATTTATGGTGTGCTTTAGGCATGGCTCCTTTCTCTCTTTTTCTCTCAGAAACTTTAAGCTTCTTTATTCCTCTGACCTCGTTGGCTCTATTGATTCTATCTGCAAAGGGCAAGTTCCATTTTACTGTTCCATCTTGCTGTTTATTATCTCATTCAACTGCTTTGCCATTCTTTCCTACTTGCCCTCATTTCCAAATCACTTTCCTAATTTGTGAGGATTGATGAGAGTGGTGCTGGAAATGGACAGCAGGTCAGGCAGCATCCGAGGAGCAGGAAAATCGACGTTTTGGGCAGGAGCCCTTCCTGATGAAGGGAACCTGCCTGAAATGTCGATTTTCCTGCTCCTTGGATGCTGCCTGACCTGCTGTGCATTTCCAACACCACTCTAATCTTGAGTCTTGCAGTCCTCACTTTCGCCTAATTTCCTAACTTGTGCCTAATGTTAATTCTCCACTTGGTTGTCCAAGGCTCTGTTCATGCTTCTTGATTGCTGACCACTCTGCTGACCATAATCTTCCTTTTCCTCTTCTCTCGGTTTCTTTTAATGTCAAAACACACTTTATTCATAAGAATTTTTTTTAATACAGACATAATCACTAAAGCAGTTCTGTTCTATACAGTAGCATATGGAGAAATAAACAAACACTGGAGTTTGACTCTATCCAACAAAACAAACCAAGCATTTATTACTTGTACAAGATTGTTTACAGAGGAACCTTGATTACCTGAAGGACACGAGCGGAGAGTTTTTTTTGGTTAGTGGAATGCCGGATAATTGACACCAGATAACATTGTTAGTTACACAATGGGTCCTTGCGATCTTGTTCGGATCATCTGAAATTCGGTTAAGTAAATGCCAGATAATTGAGGTTCCTCCGTACATATATTTAAAGCTCTGGGGTGGTCCAATAACTGAAAGGACGCCCATTTCACTTTGGGAGAAAGACCTGAGATGGTGGTCATTCTACTTTGGTGGCAGCTGCCCTGAGCTTTAGTGCAACCTTCAGCACATGGCCCTCGACCTTGGAATATGCCAGTCTGCAACACTCAGCCAAGGTCAACTCCTTGCTCTGGAAGACCAAGAACTTTCAGGGAAACCAAAGAGTGTCTCTCACCAAATTGGTGTGGTTGGTGTTTATTTTGGTGTGCGGCCTGTAAACTCCAGTGGCACGGAGCTACTCGTGTCGAACCGTGACAAAAATCACTGCCTCATTCTCCAGTCTCCCTTTGCAAAGATGCATTCCAGCAGGAGATGTGTGACAGTCTCCTGTTCTCCTTCTCTCGCTAACTCCCCTTATCCAGCCCCATTCTATGTTGGAGAAACATCTCTAGGGTTATTGTCTTTCATCCATTTTTGATACCATATCACCATGTTATCTTAAACACATGCTAACTTGGCACATTTTACAGTTCATTGAAAATATTTACAAATTGCTGTGAGTCTAACCAATTACCTTTTCTCCTGCTCCTTTATAATTTCATATCTGAAATATTTATTCTTCATACTTCGTGATTTCTGAATGGCTTTTAGTTCATGTTTTTGCAAATTTACAAAGGCAAGTAAATGACACTCATCAACATTCCTCACTAATAACACACAAACCGATTTGTTAATGATGCTTTCTAGAAAATATCTTCCAGAGTGCAACTGAATCTGAGAGGATATAATTGTTACAATATTTTAAACAAAAAAGTTTGATTTTCTTTCTGTTGCGCTGTGCTAGAGTCTAGGCCAACACCTTTGGTTCTATGATAGGGTTAGGGTTAGACTGATTAAAGCAAAAATGTGATTAGTTTAATATCCATGAGAACACTTGTGGCACAGTTGTAACATCCCGACCTCTGCAAAAGGAGCCCCAGGTTCAGTTCCTACATCCTTCAGAGATGTATCACAACCTCCCTGGACAGAATGATTAAAAAAGCTTCAAAAGTTCTATGATGTGGAAGTGCCAGTGTTGGACTGGGGTGGACACAGTTAAAAATCATACAACACCAAGTTATAGTCCAACAGGTTTATTTAAAAGCTCAGCAGTTCAGGCAGCATCTGAGGAGCAGTAAAAGCGACATTTCAGGCAAAAGCCCTTCAAGAGGAATACAGGCAGATTTATCTCTCCACCCTTCAGGCACTGTGCCTGTATTCCTGATGAAGGGCTTTTGCCTGAAACGTCGATTTTCCTGCTCCTCGGATGCTGCCTGAACTGCTGTGCTTTTCCAGCACCACTCTAATCTAAACTCTGGTTTCCAGCATCTGCAGTCATTGTTTTTACCAGGTTTATTTAAAAGCACTAGCTTTCTTCAAGTTGGTCCATTTGGAAGCTAGTACTTCTGGACTATAACCTGGTGTTGTGTGATTTTCTAACTAAAAAGTTCGACACATTGAGCAAGTGCAATTGTTTGGGTTGGATAGACCTCTTTGTCTCTATTTCAGGGAATAAACTGTCCATTGCCATCAACAACAAAGTCACTAACCCCATAGTTACCTTCACTACAGCTCTTAACATGCCACAACTGAAAGGAATCCATCCCATTCTCCCAGTTCCTTCGGCTGACATTGTATGTGTTTGGATGATGCCACCTTCCAAAGCAGTGCTGTTGACATGATTTCCTTCGTCCATAACTGTGGCTTCCCACCCATTGTAGTTGAACAGGGCCCTCAACCACATCTGATCTATCGCATGTGCTTCTGCCCTTACCCCTTCCCTTTGCTCTCAACAGTGTGATTAGATCCCCCTTCTCCTCACTTTTCATCCCACCAGTCTCCACATTCAAAGGATTATCCTCCGCCATTTCAGACAACTCCAGCAGAACGCCACCCACAAACACATTATGGCGGCACGGTGGCACAGTGGTTAGCAACTGTCTGTGTGGAGTTTGCACATTCTCCCCATGTCCGCGTGGGTTTCCTCCGGGTGCTCTGGTATCCTCCCACAGTCCAAAAATGTGCAGGTTAGGTGAATTGGCCATGCTAAATTGCCCATAGTGTTGGGTGAAGGGGTAAATGTAGGGGAATGAGTCTGGGTGGGTTGTTCTTCGGAGGGTCAGTGTGGACTTGTTGGGCCGAAGAGCCTGTTTCCACACTGTAAGTAATCTAATCTAATCTAATCTCCCCCTCACTCTCCATCTGCGTGTCTCAGGGACTGTTCCCTCCATGGCATCCTAGTCCATTTCTCGATGGCCACCTACACCATATCTCCTTCCCACAGCACCTTCCCATGTGACCACAGAAGGTACAACACCTGCCCTTTCACCTCCTCCTTGCTCACCATCTAAGGGCATAAACAGTCTTTCCAGGTGAAACATCACTTCACCTGTACCCCCTCCAATCTGGTCTACTGCATTTGCTGCACCCAATGCAGATAAGAAAGGAATATGATCTGTCAAAAGCTATCTGTCAGCTATTAGAAGGGGGCATAGCTTTAAATTAAGGGGGGGTAGGTTTAGGACAGATGTTAGGGGTAGGTTCTTTACTCAGCGAGTCGTGAGTTCATGGAATGCCCTGCCAGTAGCAGTGGTGGACTCTCCCTCATTATGGGCATTTAAGCGGGCATTGGATAGGCATATGGAGGATAGTGGGCTAGTGTAGGTTAGGTGGGCTTGGATCGGCGCAACATCGAGGGCCGAAGGGCCTGTACTGCGCTGTATTCTTCTATGTTCTATGTTCTAATGTGGCCTACTCTACATCAAAGAAACTAACACAGATTGGGTGACTGCTTTGCATGACCTGTAGCTGGTCATTTTCAACCTTGCGGACTTAATATTGAGTTCAACACCTTCAGATTGTGAACTCAGTCCCATTTCTTCCCTTTCTTTTAGTTTTACTTGTTACATTCTCTAGCACCATCTTCTCTCTCCCTTCCCCCCACTCCAGTGTTCTTCCCAGTCTGGCAGTTAGACACACCATTGTTTTGCCATTATCACATTCCGATTACTTTATCTGAGCTACCAACACCTTTTCTCCCCTGACTCTCCACCCCCAGCCTATACATGCTGCCCTTTCCATATTTTATGTCAGCTCTGATGAAAAGTCATCAAGACTCAATGTTGACTCATTCCTGATGAAGGGCTCCTGCCTGAAACGTTGATTTTTCTGCTCCTTGGATGCTGCCTGACCTGCTGCGCATTTCCAGCACCACTCTAATCTAGACTCCATGTTAGTTTGCTCTCTGTCCACAGATGCTGCCTAACCTGCTGGGTTTTTTTTGTTATCAGCTGGAGTAAGATTTTTAACCCTTCCAGCCTGCTCAGATTATGGCTGACTGCCAATCAGTCAGATTATGGCTGACTATTCTCAATGCCATATTCCTTTCTTATCTGCATCCTCCTTAATGTCATTAAAAGCTATGAATTTATCTCACTCCTCCTTGAATATGTTTAGTAGACTTGGTCTCTAAAACCTTCTGTGGTACAGAATCCCACAGGTTTACTTCCCTTTAAGTGAAGATACTTTTTCTCATCTCAGCCCTAAATTGTCTACTCTGTATCCTGATAATGTGTCCTCTGAGACTCCTCATCCAGAGAAAACACCCTTAATGCATCTAGCCTGTCCAGCCCTGTTAGGATATTATACGTTTCAAAGAGATTACCTGTCATCTTTCTAAATGCCAGTGAATACTGGCCAAATTGAACCAATGTCTCTTTATTGGAGAGTCCTGCCATCCCTGGCAGCAGCCTAGTCAACTTCCACTGCACTCACTCTATGACAACAGTATATTCTACTTTAGGAAGAGTAACAAAACTGTATGCAATACCCTAGGCGTGGTCTCACCAAGGCCCTACATAACAACAGTAAGAAATTTCTACTTCTGAACTCAGATCCTCCAGCAGTGAAGGTCAACATATCAGTCTTCCTGATTACTTGCTGGAGGAAGGGTCTGCCACTTCCCTCCTGGTATTTCCTCAATATGCTGCATAACAAAACTCACATTGCTGTCTGGATAAAGCCGCAAATATCCCATTGCAAGGGACTGTGTATGAGTGACATAGCATTGTGGCTGTGTAGTTGCAGGCCTGCAGCAATGATGAGATTACCTTGGCCTGGATTTTAGCCAGTGCTCCTCTGTCATTGCTGCTCTGAAACTGACAACTTCTGGATCCTGCACATGGACAGTTAAACACAGGAATCTAGAAATTATTATCAATCATTCAGTATTTTTCCACAGGCCCACTGGAGTTCCCTCCAGACTATAATCATAAATTCATAAGATACAGGAGCAGAATTAGGCCATTTGGCCCATCGATTCTGCTCCGCCATTCGATCATGTCTGATATACTCCTCACCCCCTTTTTCCTGTCTTCTCTCCAAATCCCTTCAATCCGTTACCAATTAAAACTGAACTCCTCCTTAAATTTACCCACTGTCCAAGCATCTACCGCACTTTGGGGGAACGAATTCTACAGATTCACAACCCTTTGGGAGAAGCAGTTTCTCTTCAACTCTGTTTTAAATTCACTACCCTTTACCCTAAGACTATACCTCTTGTCCTTGAATACTCCACAAGTGGAAGCATCTGTTCCACATCTATTTTATCCACACCTTTTCTCATCTTGAACACCTCAATTTGATCTCCCCTCATTCTCCTAAATTCCAGAGAGTATAGGCCAAAACTGTTCAATCTACCTTCACATGACAAACCCCTCAGCTCTGGGATCAATCTCGTGAATCTCCTCTGAACTGCCTCCAATGCCGCTACATCTTTTCTCAAATAGGGAGACCAAGATGTGCACAATGTTGCAGGTATGGTCTCACCGATACTTTAGGTAAAAACAATGACTGCAGATGCTGGAAACCAGATTCTGGATTAGAGTGGTGCTGGAAAAGCACAGCAGTTCAGGCAGCATCCGAGGAGCGGGAAAATAGACGTTTCGGGCAAAAGCCCTTAATCAAGAATACAGGCAGAGTACCTGCAGGGTGGAGAGATAAATGAGAGGAGGTTGGGGGTGAGGAGAAAGTAGCATAGAGTGCAATAGGTGATTGGGGGTGGGGATGAAGGTGATAAGTCAGGGAGGAGGGTGGGGGAAGGTAGCAAAGAGTACAATGGATGTATGGTGGTGGGATGAAAGTGATAGGTCAGAGAGGAGGGTGGAGCGAATAGTAGAAAAGGAAGATAGGCAGGTAGGATAGGCCATGAGGGCGGTGCTGAGCTGGAAGTTTGGAACTGGGGTGAGGTGGGGCAAGGAGAAATTAGGAAACTGGTGAAGTTCACATTGATGCCCTGGGGTTGAAGTGTTCCGAGGCAGAAAATGAGGTGTTCTTCCTCCAGGTGTCAGGTGGTGAGGGAGCGGCGGTGAAGGAGGCACAGGACCTCCATGTCCTCAGCTGAGTGGGAAATGTTGGGCCACAGGGCGGTGTGGTTGATTGGTGCGAGTGTCCCAGAGATGTTCCCTAAAACACTCTGCTTGGAGGTGTCCAGTCTCCCCAATGTAGAGGAGACTGCATTGGGAGCAACGGATACAATAAATGATATTGGTAGACGTGCAGGTAAAACTTTGATGGATGTGGAAGGCTCCTTTGGGGCCTTGGAAGGAGGTGAGGGAGGAGGTGTGGGTGCAGGTTTTGCAATTCCTGCAGTGGCAGGGGAAGGTGCCAGGAAGGGAGGGTGGGTTATTGGGGGGCATGGACCTGATCAGGTAGTCACTACCACACCAATACTTTGTATAGTTACAACAATGCTTCCCTACCTATATATTCTATTCTTTTAGGTATAAAAGCCAAAATTCCATTTGATTTCTTTATTATCTGCTGTACTTGCATGCTAGTTTTCTGTGACATGTGATCAAGGACACCTAGGTCCCTCTGCACCGGAGCACCCCAAATTCTCTCCCCATTAAGATAATAGGTTACCTTCCCATTTTTTGACCCAAATGCATGACCTTGCACTTATCCATGTTAAACTCCATCTGCCACATTTTGGCCCACTTTCCTAACTTATCTATATCCATTTGTAAAGTTCTTATTTCGTCACTGCAATTTACTGTCCTGCCTATTTTTGTGTTGTTTGCAAATTTGGCTGCAGGGCCTTCTACCCCTGCATCCAAGTTGTTAATGTAGATTGTAAATAGCTGGGGTCCAAGGACCACACCATTAGAGAAATTATTGATCAGTTGGGATTTTGTTTCTAATCTTTGTCAAATTTCAACCATGTAAACAAAAAGCTTCTGTACTCTTCCTTTCTTCTCACTTTTATTATCTCTGGATTGTGAACAGATTTTCTTTATCATTTTGACTGTTAACACTCTTATCGAATATGATTTTCAATTTTTCACTACTGTATGCCTCATTGCATCATGTGGTATAATATGACAAATCATTATGCACGTGTTACAATGGGATGATCAGAAGCCTGCTAAGTCAGGAAATAATCAAATACCAAAGAATCCTATTATTTCAAGTTCCTTCATTCCAATGAAATAAAACAGACATGGTTAATTGCTTGGTCCTGACTTTAATCAGATGATGGCATGGAGATTTCAAAGAAGCTCCTAATGCCAATAAAAGTGAACGTTTTAACTGATAACACTTGAATCTAAGAATGCCTTAGGAAATATTCATTTTGGATTATCTATCGTATCACTTTAGCTTCCTAGCCATCTTTCCAGAAGTGAAAACTGACCTTTTACTCTTTGTCCATTACAACAACCTATCCACCTACAACATATCTTTGATCTACGTCCTAACTCATTTAATTTAACATTCTTTACAGTTACAACAACCATTTCCCTTTCCTTTCCATTTGACTTTTGTTAATCAGTAAAACAGTTTACTGAACATTTTAAGCTTACTAGTGAAGACACAAGCCTATGAAAATAAAGGGAAGGGACAGCATGGACAGAAAATTGACTCAGTCATTGGAAATAGAACAGTAGTGAGCAGCTGTGCTTCAGACTGAAATATAGTATACAGTTGGTTTTCCTGAGGATTTTGGCATTTCTTGATAGCTTTAAAGACCTAGATATGGGCACAAAGAGCACAATGTCAATATTTGTAATTGCCAGAAGTACTGTGCATTATAAGGAGAATAGTGATAGACATCAAAGGACATGGGCAGGTGGTGGAATTAGCAGACTTGTGGAAGATTGAATTTAATTGTAGCTTTGCTAGTTGCATACAGGAGAAAGTTAAGACTGCAGATGCTGGAGATCAGGGTTGCATAGAGTCCATCATATGGATCTGTGAGATGGGTTCAATCATTGAATTTGATTATCTTCACTTCCAAGATTGGCATCTCACAGAAGTATGTGGACTGAAAGTATATTTTCACTTTGAAAACATAATGTGATGGCAGTGGGTAGTTTTTCCTGTTTACCAGTTACCAAAATGCAGTGTCTTTTATTCTGACTTGCAGCTCCTTTTACCTTTGGAAAGTAATTAATGCCAAGTCAACTCCACTGCTTTATAAGTCAAACACCTGATGGAATTTGCTGGCCAATCCACCAATGTCTACTTGAAGGAATAGATTTGAGGCAATCTTGAAATCTTAGCTAACTTCTTCAGATGTACAGAGATTTTCTGGGTGTAACTGTTTCCTTTCATAGAATCATAGAATCCCTACAGTGTGGAAACAGGCCCTTCAGCCCAACAAGGCGAAAGTGAGGACTGCAGATGCTGGAGATTAAAGTCGAGAGTGTGGTGCTGGAAAAGCACAGCAGGTCAGGCAGCAGCTGAGGAGGAAGAAAATCAATGTTTGGATGGAGGTGTCTCTGCCATGACCAGGGCCTCCAAGCCCTCCATTTCTTCCTCTCCCAATGTCCCCACCAGTACCCTTCCACTGACACTCTAATTCAGTTGGCTGAACTGATCCTTGCCCTGAACAATTTCTCCTTTGAATCCTCCCACTTCCTCTAGATGAAAGCGGTAGCCAAGGACATCCACATGGGCCCGACTATGCCTGTCTCTTTGTTGGCTATGTGGAACAGTCCATCTTCTGGAGCTACACTGGTGCCACTCCCCACCTCTTCCTCCGCTACATTGATGACTGCACTGGCGCCACCTCGTGCCCCCACGAGGAGGTTGAACAGTTCATCCACTTGACCAACACATTCTGCCCCAACCTTAGATTCACCTGGACCATCTCTGACACCTCTCCTCCCCTTCCTGGACCTCTCCATTTCAATCAATGGTGACTGACTCAGCACCAACATTTTCTATAAACTCACTGACTCCCACAGCAACCTGGATTATACCTCCTCACACCCTGCCTCCTGTAAAAATACTATCCCTTATTCCCAATTCCTCTGCCTCCACCACATCTGCTCACAGAAGGACCAGTTGCACCATAGAACAAACCAGATGGCCTCCTTCAAAGACCGCAATTTCTCCTCCCATCTGGTTGACGATGCCCTCCAGAGCATCTCATCCACTTTCCACACCTCCGCCCTTGAACTCCACCCCTCCAATTGCAACCAGGACAGAACCCCCCTGGTCCCCATCTTCTACCCCCCCAATCTCTGTATACATCGCAGTATTCTCCGCTATTTCCGCCACCTAGAAACAGACGCCACTGTCAGAGATATATTTCCCTCCCCACCCCATCCACTTTCCATAAAAACTGTTCCCTCCGTGACTACCTCATCAGATCCATGCCTCCTACCAACCCACCCTCCCCACCCAGCACCCTCCCCTGCCCCCACAGGGATTGGAAAACCTGCAC
>NC_057725.1:34942400-34989776 GCF_004010195.1 Chiloscyllium plagiosum
TACTCCCCTTCCCCCCACCTTTTCCCAGTTCCAACTTTCCAGCACAGCACTGCCCTCATGACCTGTCCCACTTGTCGATCTTCCTTCCCCCATCCACTCCACCCTCCCCCCACCCACCCTCCACTCCACCATTACCCCCACCACTATCCACCTATTGCGCCTTCAGCCTAAAGGTCCACAGCAACCCTCTGGACAGTAACCCATCCAGACCTATTCCTCTATCCTAATACTCCTGACTAATGCATCTAACCTACACATCCCTGAACACTATTAGCAATTTAGCATGGCCAATTCACATAACCTGCACATCTTTGGATTGTAGGAAGAAACTGGAGCACCCGGAGGAAACTCACGCAGACATGGGAAGAATGTGCAAACTTCACACAGACAGTCGCCTGAGGCTGGAATCGAACCCAGGTCCTTGGCACTGTGAGGCAGCAGTGCTAACCATTGAGACCTCTTGATGTTTTTCAGAATTTTCTCCACACCTGGTAAGTTTTGTGATTTTTAATTGGAAGGACCACAGACCCAACTTCAATTCGTTTACATTCTCAGCACTAAGCATATCTGCTCAGAGTCGATCCTTTCACCGCAGCTCACAGTTCGGCTCAATCTTGATGTTATGTCTGTACAGAACCGAAGTTAAGCAATCACGCACTGTCTGACAGCTCGCTGCACACTTTCATTCCTTGACTGAAGAAAAGTGACGATTTCAGGCATCAGATATAAAGGTCTTTGCAGAACCTTCCCTTTATTTAACCATGTGACATCAGCTTGGGGGATTGTTACCAGTCGGCAGCATCGAGTTTATTGAGCTAGAGTGGTGTTGAAGAGCTCTTGCTTGAATCAAGTTTACAATTTTAACAACAACTTTCATTACATGAGAAAAGTCCATCACTTTACATGCTGATGCTTGCTGGTAATTGACAAAAGAGAGGAAACCAGGATCATTTCTGCAAAAAACTCACATGCCAGATTTGCACCAAGCACGGCTGTTCTGAAGGAAACCAGTCACTTGTTCGGAACGTCTCTCTTGGTACGTACCTTTGGAATTTGTTGGAGAGACTCTTACACCTTTTTAAGGGACAAACGGGTGACAAGATCCTTTATAATTAATAGTTTTTAAAAACTATGTGTACAAAAACAAAAATAAAATGGGGCTCTCTTTGTCTCGCTGATGGATTCATCAAACTTTAGTGAGATTTGAGACAATCCTGAAATTGCCTGTTGAGTCCATTCACAGTGCTTTAGGTCACAGAATCCCTACAGTGCAGTTAGAGGCCATTTGGCCCATTGAGTCTGCACCAATCCTCTGAAGAGCTTCCTAGCCACGCCTACACTGCCACCCTATCCCCAGGACCCCACATTTACCATAGCTAACCCACTTAGTTTGCACATCCCTGGACACTATGGGGCAATTGAGCATGGCAAATCCATCTAACCTGTGAGAGGAAACTGGAGCACCTGGTAGAAATATACCCAGACACAAGGAGAATGTCCAAGCTCCATACAGACAGCTGCCCAAGGCCAAAATTGAACCTGGGACTCCGGCTCTGTGATGCAGCAATGCTAGCCACTGAGCCACCATGCTGCCCTGCTGTTAAAAGATGTCTTCAAAGATTCTATTCATCTTGCTACCATGCAGGATCAAGTGACATGGTCTGGAATGCTGTTATTATATTTTCTTTGTTCTTAAAGTCTTTGAATCATGAGTCAGCAACAACAATCATTGTTTCTTTAATTACTTCACTATCTGTAAATGATTTCTTGTTTTTTTTTGGCAGAGGATGGCAAATGTGAAATGCCACTTCTGTACAAGCATTAGCTTTTGCTGCTGATTTAGATACAAATAATTGGCGAGCTTTCAAGCC
Source organism: Chiloscyllium plagiosum (assembly GCF_004010195.1). Classification (NCBI taxonomy): domain Eukaryota; kingdom Metazoa; phylum Chordata; class Chondrichthyes; order Orectolobiformes; family Hemiscylliidae; genus Chiloscyllium; species Chiloscyllium plagiosum. Next base: position 34,944,272 of record NC_057725.1, read on the forward strand.
ATCCTTCAGGTCATCAACATTCTTTGCCCAAAATATGCTATTCAAGGGAAGGTCATGCTTGAATGTATGGTGTATCACTGTGTGGTACTATTCCAAATTTCCCATTTTAATTATCAAAACTTATCATTGTACTTTTTTATACCTCCAGAAGCAGATGCCATGCAGGGGTATGACTATCAACATGTGCACAGCGAGGGGATGCAGACGGGTGGTGAGATAAACTGTTGGATACTCTGATCAACCAGTTGATTGTGATCTACGTGTTAGAACCCATGGCTTAAAACAAAGTTTACACAATGCATAAACAATTCTGCAACTTTGGTATGATAAATAGATACAAACTAGGTTGTTTCAAAATTTCACCAGCAATGCTTAGCATGCTTATGCAATTGCTTTGTTTGTTATTTCTACTGAGACACTAAACCATTGAAAATAGGTTAATGCATCTGTCAAAATAGATGAAAAAGAAGTTTAGCTTTAGAGCAATAAATAGAATAACATTTAAGAGTTGCATTTCAATGGAAAAGCAATTGATTCTGCTCCTACCTCACAGCAGGGCAGCATGGTGGCTTGAGCTGGTTGGTATTCAGTAAAGTCAGGTACTTGGAGACAGTATTCCAAAGGACTGGTTCAGAAGGATAGCCATTATCAGTTTGAACAGAATGAAATCGAGCCAGTTCCTTGGCTACAAGCCTATGGCGAGAAAGTAAAATAATATCAGTACTAGTAATTTATATATCATTAAAATATTACGTGTATTGAAAGTTTTACAAATTAGCCATCTGCTAAATTTCTCACTTTGAAAAGATCAGAAGGTGCTGGAAATATTCAATGGTCTGTCAGCGTGGAGAGACTAACAGATGATGTTTCAAATTGAACCTGACACTTCTGCAGAACTCTATCACACACTTGACTCATTGTGTCAACTTTGTACTCTCTCCACGGATGCTGTCAGACCTATTCAGTATTTTCAGCACTTTCTGTTTTTATTTCAAATCTCCAAACTCTACAGTACCTTGCTTTTATTTTTGATTTAAAAAATCAGTATGTGTGTGAATTTTGTAGGTAATGAAAAATCACCAAATCACTAATTTTAAGGTCTCGCCTGTCCTTTACTGAAAATCAAGTGATTATGATACTCCAATGCAAAATCTTAATGTACGTACTAGCTTCACTGTTTCGGATGGTTTCCAGATTTAGGAAGGACATTGAGGCTTTAGTGAGGGTACAGCAGTTAACTGCTGAGACTCTGCCAATATGAGGAAACACAAATGCAAAGGAAATATAAGAAATTGTACTTTTTTCCATTAGTATAATGCAGATTACATGATGATATGAAAGAATTGTTTAAGATTATGCAAATACATGGTACAGAAGCATATGTTTTTGTACTTGAGGAATCAAGAATGAGGGTTCATAGACATATTAGAAGTTAGAGACTTGCAACATGGGACAGAAGAAATTTCTTTACACAGAATATTAATTCTGAATTGTTTAATTTACCTCCAGAGTTAATGGGAAAGACAAAAACTTTGGGTTGAATCTTACAATTTTTAGGCCAAACCTGAATTGCATAGAGATTTTTGGAGGGTTTTCGCTGTGGAGCCTATTGAACCTTCTCACCTTATACTACTAAACTCACCTCATTAATTATCTACTATGTCACCTCTCATGTCTGAATTCCACCTTTGCTGGAACTCACCACTAGACTTATATCTGCTGAAATATCAGCATTCCTGGCACTTGAACCATGTTAAAAAGCCTGTTGTGCACTGAGACAATCACTGTCAGTGTGGAGATACCCTGCATAGTCCCTGACATTTGACTCAGAAATGGCAGACAGGAGAAATTGGCACCTTACTTTACGTGTAGAGATCTGGATCAAGATAGGTGTTGTGCAGCCCAACATTTGGATCCTCACCTCTATGACGCTGACCAGCCAGTGCAGGTGCTGGACTGGTATTGGATGCTGCCCTTGACTTACTGTGCCAGGACCCCTGAGTGAAGACTATCCCACTTGACTTGACTGAGGCTTGCTGCCAGCTATAACAAGCTTCCTGGCTTTGTTACTGTGCTAAATGGCTTGGCTAGGCAACTGTAATGTGAGCCTGGTATTTCTGGCTGAGGGGGCAAAGCGCAAAAGGCATAGATGCTGTGAGCATCAGATAGGCTCAGAGTGAGGGAGTGTTATGAGAGCAGCAAACAGCCCTTGGTGCATGTCCCAGGACACAGTGTCCTTACTGCAGCATCACAATGGTAGTGGCTTGTGCAGCATTGAGTACATTAGTGTCCTGTAAGTGATTCAGCGATGTACTATGGGAATCCATAGACACTGGCACATATTGGATGCCAAAGCCCATGGATGTAATGTGCGTGTGGCAGTGCCCATGGAGTATGCCTGAGATGGTAGTGCTGCTCCCAGTTTAAATTGTTGCACAGCAGTCAATAGGATTACATCTGTGGCCCTCCTGGACAATTTCCTTGGAGAGGGTTCTGAAAACTAGCCCATGGAATGGTATATTGATCTTGTTCAGCCATTCAGTGCACTTCTTCTTCAACTTCCATCACCCTTTCTGAACCATATATGCTTCAGACCAGAAAATTTCAATTGCTGCAGCCAGGAAAGGAAAATCAGGGCAGGGCTTAAACACTTAACAGTAAAGTCCTGGGGAATGTTGTTGAACAAAGGTCATGGAGTGCAGGTTCATGGTCCCGTTCAAGTGGAGTGCCAGTTAGAAGGATAGCGAAGAAGGCATTTGCAATGCTTGCCTTTATGGGTCTGTACTGGGAGAAATTAAAGACTGCAGATGCTGGAGATCAGCTAGAGCACAAGGTGGTGCTGATACAGTCATCAGTGTAACGGAGGAAAAGGTGGGGAACGGTGCCAGTGTAACTGCAGATGTTTTGTTCCAAATATCTATGAAGAGGCAGGCATAGCTGGGGCCTATGTGGGTGCCCATGGCTACCCCTTTGATCTGATGGAAGTGGGAGGATTTGAAGGCGAAGTTGGAGGGTGAGGACCAGTTCAGCCAATCGAATCAGTGTATTGGTGGAGGGGTACTGGTTGGGTCAGTGGGAGAGGAAGAAACAGAGGGCTTCTCCTTGGCAAATGGGCACATACAGGGACTAGATATCCATAGTGAAGATGAGGCATTGGGGGCTGGGGAAACATAAGTCATGGAGGAGGTGGAAGGCGTGGCTAATGCCCCTAATGTATGTGGTGAGTTCCTGGACCAAGGGGAAGGGATGGGATGATATTGAGATATAAGGAGATAAGTTCAGTGGGACAGGAGCAGGCAGAGACAATGGGTCAATCGGAGCAGTCAGGTTTGTAGATTTTGGGTAAGAAGTGGAACCGGGCGGTGTGGGATTGGGGGACTATGAGATTGGAGGCTGTGGACAGGAGATTCTCCTGAGGTGATGAAGTTGTGGATGGTCTGGAAGATGATGGTTTGGTGATGGGGAGGTGAGGTCGTGGTTGAGAGGACTGTAGGAGGAGGTGTCTGAGGTGGCGCCTGGCTTCAGGGTGTACAGGTTGGTGTGCCATTCATGACTGTATCAGCATCACCTCGTGCTCCCAAGGGGAGATTGAACAGTTCACCAACTTCACGAAAGCTCCCACCGTGACTTCAAGTTTACCTGGACCATCTTGGTCACCTCTCTCCTTTTCCTGGACCTCTCCATCTCAATCTCTGGCAACACGGACTCAACACGGACATCTACTTCAAACCCACCGACTCCCACAGTTACTTGGACGACACCTCCCCTCCCCCCTTAAAAACATGATCCCTTACTCCTAATTCTTCTGCTTCTGCTGTATCTGCTCCCAGTAGGAGCAATTCTACTCCAGGACATTCCAGATGGCCTCCTAATTCAAGGACCACAATTTTCCCTCCCATGTGATCAAGAATGCCCTTCAGCATATCTCCCCTACTTCCTGCACCTCTGCTCTTGAACCCCACCCCTCCATTAAAATAAGGATAGAACCCCTATGTTTTCCACCCCACTAATCTCCGGATACAGGTCATCATCCTCCGCTATTTCTGCCACCTACAATCAGACACCACTACCAAAGAAATAGTTCCTTCCCCATTCCTATCTATGTTCCACAAAGGCCATTCCCTCTGTGATTCCCTTGTTAGGTCCACACTCCTCACCAACCCATCCTCCTCATTCAGCACCTTCCTTTGCCACTGCAAGAGGTGTAAAACCTGCACCCACATTTCTCCCCTCTTCTCTGTCCAAGGCCCCAAAGAATCCTTTCACATCCAGCAGAGATGTTCTTGCACATTCGAACACCTCATTTACTGAGTCCATGCTCTCGATGCAGTCTCCTCTACATCAGGAAGACAGAAGGCCAAATTACAGAACATTTCAGAGAACATCTCTGGGGCACACGAACCAATCAACCCCACTGCTCTGTGGCCAACCACTTCTCACTCACACACCCCCCCCCCCCCCAGGTTTTTCGGATGCTGCCTGACCGGTTGTGCTCTTCCAGTGCAACACTTTTTGACTTTATTGGTCAGTTCATTGAGTATAGGAGTTGGGAGGTCATGTCATTACTGTGTGGGACATTGGCTCGACCAATTTTGGAATACTGTGTGCAATTCTGGTCTCCCTGCTATAGGAAGAATATAGTGAAACTTGAAAGGGTTCAAAAAGATTTACAAGGTTGTTGTCAGGGTTTGAGCAATAGAGAGAGGCTGACTAGGCTGGGGCTGTTTTCCCTGGAGCGTCAAAGGCTTAGGGGTGGTCTTATAGAGGTTTATAAAATCATGAGGGGCTTGGATAGAATAAATAGACAAGGTCTTTTCCCCAGAAGAGAGGACTGAAATAGACAAGGTCTTTTCCCCAGAAGAGAGGACTGCAGATGTTGGAGATCAGAGTTGAAAAGTGAGGCGCTGGAAAAGCACAGCAGGTCAGGCAGCATCAGAGGAATTCTTCCCCAGGGTGGCAAAACGAGATAGCACAGGTTTAAGGTAAGAGGCAAAGATTTAAAAGGGACCGAAGGGACAACCTTTTCAGGCAGAGGGTGGTATGTGTATGGAATGAGCTGCCAGAGGACGTGGTGGAGGTTGGTACAATAACAACAGTTAAAGGATGGGTACATGAAGAGGAAGGGTTTAGAGGGGTATGGGCCAAGTGCTGGAAAATGGGACTAGCTTAGTTTATGATATCTGGTCAGTTGACTCTATAACTCATTGGCAGCTTTTTGGGGAGAGTTTTTTTTGAAGAAGTGCATTTACACAGATATACAGGCTAGCTTGCTGCAATCATGTGACCTCTACCTCTTTCATTTTAGTGGCTGCCAGTAAACACATTTCAAGAAAAATGGTGCCTCAAGTGGGCGGCACGGTGGCACAGTGGTTAGCACTGCTGCCTCACAGCGCCTGAGACCCGGGTTCAATTCCTGCCTCAGGCGACTGACTGTGTGGAGTTTGCACGTTCTCCCCGTGTCTGCGTGGGTTTCCTCCGGGTGCTCCGGTTTCCTCTCACAGTCCAAAAATGTGCAGGGTCAGGTGAATTGGCCATACTAAATTGCCCGTAGTGTTAGGTAAGGGGTAAATGTAGGGGTATGGGTGGGTTTCGCTTCGGCGGGTCGGTGTGGACTTGTTGGGCCGAAGGGCCTGTTTCCACACTGTAATCTAATCTAATCTAATCTAATCTAAAAAAGTCTAATGTTGACCTTTCATGAATTGCCAATGCTGTAAGGGATTGGCTACTATTTTTTAAAAAAAGCAAGGAAGAATTCAAACTTTGGGCTGCAATTTTAAACTGCTAGGCGTATCGGAATGGCTATGAATTTTCCACTCTCTGCTGCTGGGGAAATGCAACAAGATATGAGACAGAACTGGATTTTTTTTCCTCAATACTCAGTGGAAAACAATGTAATGACCAGAGAACTGAATAAAAACCAAGCAAATATTGTTTCCAAAACTCACTGAGGATCAGAGAAGCCAGACAGAGTAATGTTGAAGGTGTTAAAGACATACCTTGAATCCCATATGCATGTTATTTATAAACAGTACACATTCAAATCTCAGCTCGGGGGGAAGGGAGACTATTGATTAGTATGTCATAGCACTGACATAGCTAGCTGAATCCTATGTTTCAACAGCTAAAAGATGATCTCATCAATGAGGCTGTCTTAGATATACGAGTTTCCACTGTGATAGCACATCTGCGGAAAGAGGAGAAACTTACTCTCAAGAATGCTTTAAATGTGCAGAAGCTCTGAGGTGTAAATCATAGCTACAGGGTATTCATGGGAAAACAAATTAGGCTTTGCATTATTACTAAGATACATTCAAAGCTGAATGAGAAAATTATATTGGGAAAAAGAGAGAAATATTTGCAGAAGAGCCAGCAGAAAGATCAAAGCAGGGATGCAAATTAATTGCACACAAGCATTAAATTTGAAAGAAGTAAAGCAAGTCTGTAAAGGTAATTGCTGGAGCAATGTCAGCTGATGATTCTGGTAAGCAACTCCACGATATGTAACACATTGGTATCAGGAGGTATAAAGTTGATAAATGTTTTCTACCTATTAGAATAATAACTGTGGAAGGAGAGTATCAAATTAAGGTGAAGTGTCAAATAGTGCAATATCATGAGCTTCACACATCTGCACAAACTAGCTCAAGATGATAACCCAAAAGTTAAACTATTGAAAGATCAATTTGAGATAGTATAATGGAAAGATGATCATCTCAAGAGGACAAATAAAGCTAAGAGCTCGATATAGTGGGAGGAACAAAGATCTACAGACCTAGATATAGATACTTAAGCAAAATCCACTCACTTCAACTGAAGCAAATTTAAAGGTTGGTCCAGTTCAAGTGTAGGATAAGCCCACACAAGCTATAAGATCTGCAGTATTTTGCAGGCTACTATGCAACTAACAGCTGGCCAGATCCTGAAGGATTACAAAGATGTTCTTACATGTCTTCCTAATAAACATCATAGCTTAGATGAGAGTGTGAGATGAATTTTATATCTGTCAAGGGGTATTCTAGTTGCTTGCACGCACAGCCTGATCAATGAGGTACGGGAATGAGTGGCCCTATGATCTCAGGAGCATCTGATAAATAAACAAAATGTGAAGAAATTGTTTGTGGAGTTGCCAGTAATCAATGATAAAGACTGAATGATGAAGTGACAGTCATTACAGAAAAGCAGAAGAAAAATCTTAATGGAAACAAAGAACAGAAACAATAAGGAAAGAGACCCAAAATAGCTATTGATTCTGACCAAGTCTCTGATGTAAGCTCAACATATCTGATGGCAAAGAAATTCAGAATAATGCAGATATTCCCATATTAACTAATGTTCTGTCCTGAACCTCATCAGATACAATGTCTTATCATCATGCACTAAGTTCTTGAAAAGCGAAAGTGTGATCAACAGTAAGTGGTGAGTTAGAAATCTCAGACAGGATTGCAATCATGTCCAAACACTTTTCCACTCCAACTTCTGTTAAAGGAAGAAGCATTTCACCATTAGTTACTGTGCCTTAGCACTACCCAGTTTTCCTTTCTTTTATTGTGTTATGAGGCAAGGTTAAGTTGTGTGGTTGGCGAAAAGGACTTTCATGACTGTATTGTTTTCTGTTGCTTAGTGGATACTTTCACACAATAAAAACATCCCCTTGTTACAGTACTGAAAGGACATTAGCACCACAGAACTACAGGGAAGATACAACACTTCAACAATTTTAGTCAGCAGCAGCATTCTACTAACTATTGTAAAATCAAGGGCATACATTTCATTGCTTCCTATCCATTCATTTTAACAATAAAATAACCTTTAATAGAAAAATGAAAGAAAGTCCTTTACATATGGAATATCTCTGCTCCCTGTTAGAAGTTTAGGAGCATTGATTTAGCCCTTATGTGTTGCCAATAAGTCAACACCTTCAAGGGAGAGGGATTGAGTAGAGCGGTGAAGAGGGAAAGAAACAGGATATGTTTTTATATTAGATTCACTACAGTGTAGGAACAGGTTCTTCGGCCCAACAAGTCCACATCAACCCTCCAAAGAGTAACCCACCCAGACCCACTTCCTCTCTGACTATTGCACCTAACACTATGGGCAATTTAGCATGGCCAATTCACCTGACCCGCACATCTTTGGACTTTTTTTTTAGATTAGATTACTTACAGTGTGGAAACAGGCCCTTCGGCCCAACAAGTCCACACCGACCCGCTGAAGCGTAACCCACTCAGACCCATTCCCCTATATTTACCCCTTCATCTAACACTACGGGAAATTTAGCATGGCCAATTTGCCTAACCTGCACATTTTTTTTTTGGACTGTGGGAGGAAAGCAGAGCACCCGGAGGAAACCCACACAAATACGGGGAGAATGTGCAAACTCCACACAGACAGTTGCCTGAGGCCTGAATCGAACCGAGGACTCTGGTACTGTGAGGCAGCAATGCTAAACACTGAGCCATCGTGCCATGTGGGATCCTGCTGTCTTACTCTACACAAAACTGACAAAAAGGATTTTTTATTTCCTCACCTCAAAAGCAGAATACAAGGAGGAGTCTTGAATTCTAAGAGCATACACATTATATAGTAACATGAGTGGATGAAGGATAACGACCAAAAACACTTGTGACCTCTCGCCCTTCTTTCAAAGTAAACTTTTCAAGACCCCTTTTACAGCAATAACTTTTTTTTAAACTAAATACATTAAAAGTGTTCTGTTCTGTCTCATTGCAAGAATGCATGGTTTGAGTAAATCGCTCAGAAATGTAAGAACACTCATAACCCCAGTCCTTTCATTTTCAGAGCTTTTAGGGTTGGTAAGGTTTAAAGGAAACACATTAATAATTACTGTTGATTTACAGGAAACAAATATTAACCAAATGTCCATTTAACCTTTAATTAACATTAGTAATATTATTGTACTGCAAAATAAATAATAGTTGATGTTTGATCCAGCATTAATACCTGCAGTAAAAAGATTGGTTATTGAAAAGAAGTACACATGATTTTTGTTTTAGTTAGAAAGTTACATTTTCTCTCTCCCTGAATTCATATCTACAAAAGGATCACTACAAAATGATTTACAGTCTGAACAGACAAACATTCTTATTGCACTGTGAACTCCACTCAAACACAAAAAAAATCAACAAAAATTTATTAACTTTCAATGATTGTGCTGCAATTTTCTTAACCGTTTGATTTGTGTGACGAATATCAGACTTATTAAGGCGACATTACTCAGATGCAGCTATATCATTCAAGACATCATCTTCACTCAGTATGAACTTTCCTTTTATATCTTTAAGGTCTAAGCATGCCTTCTTACATACTGCCCCATTTACTTTGTGAAGCATATAAACTGCCACGGACACTCGTGTCTGAATTGCATGATTCTGTGCTATAAATTCCAGGTAATTTTTTAGCACTCATATACAGTCTTATACATTTTTCCCTGGGCCTAAATAACTGCTTACCTCCTTCAGTCTATGCTTATTTCCAGTATCTGTTGATTCTTAAAGTAGCAAGATACCATGTCATGACAGCCATTGCACAGTGCACTGTCAATCCTTAGTCCTACCACTCCATACTTCACTCTAATTTTAAATGTTTTACCCAGTTACCAATATCTACATTAGAATTAGAATTTTTTAAAAAGTATCAACTAGTTGATTTAAGTAAATAGCCTATACAGAGGAACCTTGATTATCTGTAGGACACAGATAGGCAGAATTTTGTTTGGTTAATCAAATGCAGGATAATTGAATGCTGGCTAGCATAGTCAGCCAAGCATTGGGACCTTGTGATCTTGTTCAGATAATCCAAAATTCAGTTACTCAAATGCTGGATAATTAAGGTTCCTCTCTAATTACTTTATTATGAAGCATAGGAATTAATTGATTAAGATTTAGAGGCTGAATTTAAGTGCAAGTCATATAGAGATTTTTGAAGGCATTTGTGACATCAGGGCTAGTGGGGTTTCTCACCACACCTTACCAAATGCATTTTATTATGTACTTACCCAACTTCAAAGGCAGCATTTATGTCTTGACTCTAGCTCCATCTTGCTACATATCATTTCTAGCAAAGCTCACCACCCCAACAGATGTTACTGGACAACCAGCACTCCTTGCACCTGCACCACTTTTGAAAGGCTACAGTGCAGAAGGACATGTATTGACACTCCGCCATGGCTCCTTGCTAATGCATAATGGCAGCTGCAAAGCCATGCGACCCATGACACATGGCTGATATGGGTGACACTCCCTTACACATGCAACCCTATTTTCGTATTGTCACCATTTAACCTTTTTTTTTTTAACCTGTCCTTTGTAACACGCATCTGAAAACCCACTCTGAGTCCCTTCTCTTCTTCTTCCAATGTCCAGCGGTCATTGTCATTGTTCACGAAGGGAATATCATATACAGTGAACCATTTGAACAATTCCAAGTCTGAACTTTATTCACAGCCAGCAAAAGAGATTACAGAGGTAGAGAATACAATTCAATGCCAGAATGCAGACCAAATACTGGCATTTTGACCTGGACAGCTCATGATGTTCTTCTGTACCCAGCTAGCATCTACTGGAACTAGGTGTCAGTGAAGTTCTGTCTGTCTTGTGGGGCCTAAGGCAACAGAGTTCTGTCATCCACAAGAAGAGCTTCCTCCAGCCATGACAGCTCCTGTTTCCTCAGTTCCTCAGCATCTATCACAATTATTCAGATTCAGCAGACCCCACACGTGAAGATGCACCACATTGAACTTTACCTTCTACTGTTCTCCCTGTTCCCTGAATCCTGACATTAATAATGCCCACCGTGGTGCTCTAAACTCCTCTTCTGAAGGCCACACCTCCTCCTCCTATAGCCTACCAGTTCAATGCTACTCGACATACTCCCACTGTCACTGTCGTTGTTCCCATATTCATAAATGTCTCTGCTTTCTTGACCACATCACTGCTGCTATAGGCAGATAAATCCCCTGACAGTGAGTGTCCGAAGCTGAAAACTGACCGTGCTCACATGCCAGGACTAGGTGCAGGCTGTGCCCCTCCTGACCGGCAGCAGACCCTCCCTGGATGGGACTGAGGACTAGCCCCCACCCAGTTTCTGTCATGGCCACTTGGTTGAACACATGTGCAGAGTGTTTGTCATGTAGGCAGCTAACACACATTGTACATGTCAAAACAATGTCTCAGTGTGCTGGAAATCAAGCTGCTTCCCCTCACCAGAAAGATTCCTTCTGAAAAACAGTCTGTTCGTGAGTCTATGCAAAAGAGCTTGTCAATATGACAGCACTGACAGGCTTTGGCTCTGGTGAAGTGTCAATGCACTAACAGGCATGGTAAAGTAAGGCGAGGCATGAATGCTGTGAGCATGCAGGTGAACACTAAGTTAGCAAACACAGAGAGACCAATAAACAGCCCTGAGATGCAGCTTGCTCACATTCCTGAGCTGGGTGCACACATGTGTTCCCACTGCAGTCTTTCAATGCAAAGCGAAGTTGCGCTGTGCAATGCAAGTCTGTGCTTCCTAAGCAGTTTACACGTGTATCAGAGAGGTGTCATGATAGTCAAGAGGGGTAGCAAGTGCAGATGTCAATGTTGGGAATGTACTATTGTGCCCAAGGTTGAAATCTTGAGATGTTGCTTGGCACTGGTCAACAATGGAGGCTTCTTGCAGCCAGCAGTGAGCTAAGTTAATAGGTACCTATGTTGATTCCCATGTCGAGACTAAATTCCAATGATCCCTTTCAGTTTTTAGATATTTCCTCATTCCATACTGTTTTACTATCCACCTTTGCTTCCTATTGCTGAAAGGGCCAAAAAATATTTTAATGTAAACTCTTTCTCCCAAGCTTCCTTCCTTACCTATGAAGAACTATCTTTAATCCACAAGATTCAAAATTAACCACAAGGAACAAAGAGATTTTATCCTGTTATGCTACTTCTTAGGTGTTTGCTATGAGCCAGGAGTGGGTGCCCTTCATCTTAATAATGTCCCAAAGAAGCAGTAACCTCAGAACTGATCCTCAGGCCACTTTTCACTCTTCCGTTTGATTAAATATTTGTTAAAATATCTGTTCACCCAAAGAATATAAGAAGTCTTGAATTATTTCTAAATGAAAATGCTGTAACAATTATCAAACAAATTCTGTAAAATCCCTATTTGCAAGTTGCAACAATTTCAAGCTGGCCACCTTAAAATGTCCACGAGAGCTACCCTTACCTGCTGTTTTAATGTTAGTGGAAGATTAACAACAAGAAGTCCTGCAAAACAGCAGGCTTTAAATTGTTTTTCCAACATTTCTGCTGCTCGCCTGGTGAAATTAGAGTGTGGGACCTCTGTTAGAATGATTAGCAAAGGACCCATTTTAAAAACAGCAAGAGGCTTCAGTCCGATCACTCTCGAAGGAGACGTACATGACCAACGCTCTGTCACTTCACACTGTCGATTAAAAGCAAGTCCAATAAATGCTTAAATGTAAGGTGGAAGTCCAGTGGGCCTGAAAGAGCAGGCCACTAAACTAAGAAGCAGCGATGGAATAGAGCTGACTCCAGCTGTAAAGTTGTTTGGCGGTGGTTATGTTGCCATACTTAAACATACTGTATGTTGAACCATGTTTGCACCCAGATGAGGGACTTGTGCTGAATGAAGTAAAATGTAACAAATGGGAAAAGATCCTGCAGCACAATTCCACCAGCTGGTTTGTTTTCAAGGAAAGCACTCACCAGCTTTAAACTCACCTCTTAAAATTGCGTATTCACAAAAGAAATATTTGCAGGTAACATCTCAAGCTATATTCTCTACTAGTTGCCCTTATTAAATCAGTTGTTTGTTACCTGCTGGGAGACAGATTTTGATTGCTTCCTTCTTCAAATGACATTTATATTTGTACTCAATGTTCAAGGGAAGCAAGCAACTGGCAGAGGAATTCTGACATACAGAGCTTAAAAAGCACACTGTTAAGTTCTTGGACACAGTGACAATGAGTCCTACATACTAGTTCCTGCTGCATACCAGTTGGTGCACAACAGTACCTGAAACCATTATGGGACTTTAAAGGATCAAGCGGTCAAAAAACCTCAAACTTATCTCTAGCTTAAACAAAAATAGAAATTGCAGGAGAAACTGTAGATCTGGCAAAATCGGTGGGGAGAAAAGACAGTTAACATTTCGAGTCTAGTGACTCAAGCTTGTTCCCAATCCTTCCTCATTTCTTTTTCAGTCCCTGGACTAGCATGAGAAGAGGAAGTAAATGAGGAGAGGAGATAATTATCCATTGAATATATTTGTCAGTGATGATGGTGATGACAATGTTCATGTCATAAAAACACTGGAAGAACTTCAAATGCTGCAAATCAAGAAATCAGTTTGCTCTGAAGAAGGGTCATCAGACACAAATGTTAACTCTGCTTTCTCTTCACAGATGCTGCCACACTTGCTGGGTTTCGCCAGCAATTTCTGTTTTTGTTGCTGATTTCCAGCATCTGTTTTTTTTTGTTTTTTTTCATACAGATATTTGCACATCAAGGATTCAATTATTGGTGATGAGGATATTGCTCTGGGCAAATCATTGAGCATGACAGATTCAGATGAATGGAGAGCAAATGTGAATTTGGCCGTTACCAAATTCACACTTCAAAGATGTATTGCTTTGCTGGGTTCATTTCTGTAACTTCTTAGGAAAGCAATAAGTGAGAGGACTCCGGCTTAACCCCTCAGACACTGACTGAAATGGTACAGAAGTGCCAGGACCAGACAGTTGCACAAGAGATGGAAGACATAGTGTTTCCCAGGACTTAACAATCAAGAGAAAAATCTAACATGGTTCCAAGACTCTCTTGTACCTATACAGAAAAATCGTTGTTCAAAATAGCACCTAGATGTGACGTTCATCCAGATATCCATGGAACACACTATTACAGGAAGTAAGGTTTGATATTTATTGAGAAACACACATCATGTTTCAATTTACCTTTTTGGATTCACTAGCATCCGACTTAATTTAAACCCAGCGTCAAATCAATTCATTCTGAAACACTATACTTCAGCATAAATTAATCCCAACATGTGTTCAGTAGTCTAGGACATATTGGACTAGAAACCCAGAGATCATAAATGTAAGCCCTGGTGTGGTAAGATCTGAAGCTGAATTCAATAAATCTGTCTGTTTTTGGGATGACAGCATGACCATGATGGATTCTCATTGTATCATTCACAATGGGTCTCCATGTAGCAAATGCTCAAAAATCTTGCCTTCAGCTACTGATGGGAAAATAACAAAGTAGAGACAGAAAAGAAATAACCTATGTTCAGGGATCTGACAACTTAGGTTTACCAACATTTTGTTCAGCTGTTGACAAAATGCTATGAGTCGCTCTCCTAAACACAACTGGATTTACTTCCTTCTTGTCTATTCCATTTACTAAGTGGCTTATTAGCTGTTTGAGAAATGTGAACATTGTCAGCAGTGCAGGTGCATGCTCATTGGTCAGTTGTTCACAAGAAAGTTGAAAAATGTGGTGCTGGAAAAACACAGCAGGCCAGGCAGCATCCGAGGTGCTGCAGAATCGACATTTCGGGCATAAGCCCTGAAGAATCACTGAAAATCCAAATCATTTTGTGACATCAAGCTATGGAGCTTGGTGGTCATAGAGTCATAGAGATGCACAGCATGGAAACAGACCCTTCGGTCCCACCCGTCCATGCCGACCAGATATCCCAGCCCGATCTAGTCCCACCTGCCAGCGCCTAGCCCATATCCCTCCAAACCCTTCCTATTCATATACCCATCCAAATATCTCTTAAATGTTGCAATTGTACCAGCCTCCACCACATCTTCTGGCAGCTCATTCCATACATGTACCACCCTCTGCGTGAAAAAGTTGCCCCTTAGGTCTCTTTTATATCTTTCCCCTCTCACCCTAAATCTATGCCCTCTAGTTCTGGACTCCCGACCCCATAATTTTGTAAACCTCTATAAGGTCATCCCTCAGCCTCCGATCCTCCAGGGAAAACAGCCCCAACCTGTTCAGCCTCCATCCTCCAACCCTGGCAACATCCTTGTAAATCTTTTCTGAACCCTTTCAAGTTTCACAACATCTTTCCGATACGAAGTAGACTAGAATTGCATGCAATATTCCAACAGTGGCCTAACCAATGTCTTGTACAGCCGCAAAGTGACCTCCCAACTCCTGTACTCAATACTCTGACCAATAAAGGAAAGCATACTAAACGCCTTCTTCACTATCCTATCTACCTGCGACTCCACTTTCAAGGAGCTATGAACCTGCACTCCAAGGTCTCTTTGTTCAGCAACACTCCCTAGGACCTTACCATTAAGTGTATAAATCCTGCTAAGATTTCCTTTCCCAAAATGCAGCACCTCGCATTTATTTGAATTAAACTCCATCTGCCACTTCTCAGCTCATTAGCCCAACTGGTCCAGATCCTGCTGTAATCTGAGGTAACCCTCTTCACTGTCCTCTACATCTCCAATTTTGATGTCATCTGCAAACTTACTAGCTGTACCTCTTATGCGTGCATCCAACTCATTTATGTAAATGACAAGAAGTAGAGGACCCAGCACCGATTCTTGTGGCACTCCACTGGTCACAGGCCTCCAGTCTGAAAAACAACCCTCCACTGCCACCCTCTGTCTTCTACCTTTGAGCCAGTTCTGTATCCAAATGGCTAGTTCTCCCTGTATTCCATGAGATCTAACCTTGCTAATCAGTCTCCCATGGGGAACTTTGTCAAACGCCTTACTGAAGTCCATATATATCACATCTATTGCTCTGCCCTCATCAATCTTCTCTGTTACTTCTTTAAAAAAACTCAATCAAATTTGTGAGACATGATTTTCCACGCACAAAGCCGTGTTGACTATCCCGAATCAGTCCTTGCCTTTCCAAATACATGTACATCCTATCCCTCAGGATTCCCTCCAACAACTTGCCTACCACCGAGGTCAGGCTCACTGGTCTATAGTTCCCTGGCTTGTCTTTACCGCCCTTCTTAAACAGTGGCACCATGTTTGCCAACCTCAGTCTTCCGGCACCTCACCTGTGACTATTGATGATACAAATATCTCAGCAGGAGGCCCGGCAATCACTTCTCTAGCTTCTCACAGAGTTCTTGGGTACACCTGATCAGGTCCTGGGGATTTATCCACCTTTAACCATTTCAAGACATCCAGCACTTCCTCCTCTGTAATTTGGACATTTTGCAAGATGTCACCATCTATTTCCCTACAGTATATATCTTCCATATCCTTCTCCACAGTAAATACTGATGCAAAATATTCATTTAGTATCTCCACCATTTTCTGTGGCTCCACGCAAATGTGTGAAGGACATGTGATTGGTGGCATGGTGGTGTATACAAAAAAAGTCTCCAGCAGATTTAGGTGTGGACAGGAAGGCCCAATTATTGCAGTCAATAGAGACACTTAAGGACCACATAAACTTGTCACTGCTGGCACTAACCATCAGAGGATGGAACTGTTGCTATGCAGCATTCCTGATTATTGCTCAGCTGGAGTGGAGGGAGGATCCTTTGACCAAAGTTCACTGGGGCCTGATCAAAGGGTTGGCCATCAGGGAAAGGGGCTGACTGCTAGGATACATCCGCTCAACACCTATTCCCTGGACGCTAACTCACCCATACTTACAATGGCTCAGTGGTTAGCACTGCAGTCTCACTGCGCCAGGGACCACGGCTTCAATTCCAGCCTCGGGTGACTGTCTGTTTGGTGTTTGCACGTTCTCTCCATGTCTGCGTGGGTTTCCTCCGGGTGCTCTGGTTTCCTCCCACAGTCCAACAATGTGCAGGTTAGGTGAATTGGCCATGCTAAATTGTCCATAGTGTTAGACGCATTAGCCAGAGGGAAGTGGGTCTGGGTGGGTTACTCTTCAGAGGGTCGGTATGGACTTGTTGGGCTGAAGGGCCTGTTTCCACAATATAGGGAATCTAATCATAATCTCCTTGTGGCGCCCAATCTGAGAACCCTATCCCCCATGATTGGGGCCTTTGTCTGGTGCCTCTGCATCCTGGGAGGCTGGTCTTCCACCAGCAGCCATGGCCTCCTCATGCACTGCTCAGTGGAACAGTTGCTGGCTTTTGATGGGCCAGCAACATCTGCCTCAGGGGTCTTCATTGAAGGGCAAGCCCATTTTTGGCTTTGCCACTGCCTGCCTGACTGACATGTCATGCAGAAGGCCTTCCCTGGAAGAAGCAGTGGAGATCTTTTGTCTGTTGCAAGCTGACGAGAGCCCTGACGCCTGAGAAGATTCCGCCCTGTATTTCAAACTACTGCATTTTAACTTGTTTTCATACGTCTCCGAGTCAGGATTTGTGGAAAGTTGGAACATAGACCTTTGTTGGCAACTGCTCCCCTGCAAAACTGTAGCAAGATGTGGCAATCTGCGCAGTGGTTTAATCATTTATTGCCAAACATATGTGTAAAAGATAGAGTGCCATTTACCACACGGATGAAAATTTGCAGTTTTCAAAACACCATATTTTTGTTTATCATAAATTTTATTCAATTTTCAGTGGTAAACCAAAGGAATCCAAATCAGTAGACATTCTGGTATACACTCATAAAGTGACCCAACATCAGATCATAGTTTCCGATGTGCAATGCACTGGAACAACTGCAGAATCAATGCTCTAAAGCAAGAGTACAATAAATACTCCTTTTGGCATGCTGGGCAAAAAAATAAATAATTTCTCTTTTGTCTCCCCAGAAAGTTAGTTTACTAATAAAAAATGCAATCTCAAACTCAGGTCAGCAAAAATATTTACTGATCAACCAAACTACCCCACCCAATGACTAAAGCTTATTTTTCTGTTTTACCTTTAAATGAGATGAATACATTAGAGAAACTTTTATTTTAAACACACATTGTCATTCATTGTGCAAATTTGTAAATGAATCTCAAATGCTGGGTCTAAGTAATGACACAAAGAATATTTTGAAATAATACTCATCGTAGCAAAAGAAAATACTCCACTATACACTCTAATATTTTTATCTTACTACAACAGTGCTATATATGTTTCTTGGTGCAGAGCCACAGAATATTTTCATGCCTTTGGAAAGGTAAATATAATCTGACAGTGGGGAATTCATAAGATTATGCAATAAGGCTTTTGGCTATATGTAAACAATGAGCTTTTACATCATGCATATGATTTCAAGTGACATAGAATGTCAAAACTTCCAGAGAGTTAATGACCAATATGAAATATTGTTGATTATATAATGTACAAAAATCTTTTAGTAGCACACACTTTGTGAACAACAGTAATCATGCATTGTGCATACTTGCAGATTGCACAGTATCTTTACCACCATCAGTTTCTGAATGTAATATGTTAAATTTTGAAGGAATGGGGCACAGTCAATAAAACTTTCAATTTATTGAAACATCAAAAACTAAGGGCCATTGATACAAAATTAAACAGAAGAGGTTCAGAATACAAAGCAGAAGAAACCCCCTTGTACCGATAAATGTGAGACTGTATAATGTATTAGCAGAAAGATTTAATATTAGATTGAAGAGATAGATGAAGGGAAGAGATTACAACGACATGGGATTGGCGAGGATGAATATGACTGGAACTAAATTGCTTGTATGGATTAGCTTGATCAGTTGGCCTGATTTGTAAAGACCATCAAATTAGCTAGCTCTGTCGAATTTGCTGTTCTCCTTCCCCAGAATGTCAATCATCTCCTGAGCTTCCTCCTGAACTCTTGGCTCTCTCGCTTGCTTGCTCTCTTTCTAGCTCATGTTCCATAAAACCTCTCCAGGGTGATCTCATCCAGGAGATCCACTTGCTCCTCCCTTGACTGCATTCAACCTTTCTGTCAGGCATCTAAGTGTCTATCCCCAGCAACTCAAACAAAACCACTTAAAATGTTCAGAGTAGATAATGCCATTTTTACCTCCACATTTGTGAGAGTCCAAGATGATACAAAGTCTTTACAAAATACTATTACTTGCAGAAAGGAGAATGAGAATGTAACTATGGTTACCTGTAAATGGATGGTTCCCTGAGTAGCCACATGTTTAAGACAGTGCCTTTAATGAATTCATAGCACATTCCATTCTGAAATGTACAGTAAAGATCTGGAGCACAGTGCTGAGCACGAAGAGCCTGAAAACTTTTAACTTCATTGTTGCGGTCCACAAAGAGTTCTGTCATATTGCCATATATTCTTACGAGAACAACATCTTCCATGGCTTGATCTACATGGCAACCGAACAGCTTGTTTGTGATTCCATCGGTGAAAGTCTGGGAACAGAAGTCAAAGAGATCATTTTTTTTTCTCATTAAGATCTTTCTCTAGTCCACTTACTTCATAACCTGAATAAAACTAAAAGTCTAAGGTCAACCAAGCACCAATTAAAGAGGGTAAGGTCATCACTAAACTGTTTGCATTTACCATTCACTGCTTCCCCTTCTACTTACTAATTCGCTGACAGCTGAACTTCCAAAATCTTTACAGTGCAACATTTGGCCCTCCATTAAGCTCACCATCACCTTCTCAAGGGCAACCAGCGATAGGCAATAAATGTTGGCCAGCCAGTGATGCCCATATCCCACCAGAGAATATTTTTTAAAAATCACCATAACATTTCTGCAGCTTTTGATTTACCCAACTGCACTCTAACTTCGATCTTTGATGTATTAGTACACAATAAAGCCATTACATTTCATATACTGGCCATTCCCCTTGTACGCCCTCACTTCCACTCCCTTAAATCTGAGGGAAGATGACCTGAAAGAATTTCATGGATATTTACTTTATGCAACAACTGCCAGGTCTGGCTGGAACACGTGAAACATAATTGTGTCCTGTTCGCACTTGCTAAAATGACCCATTATTTCAGAATAATCATGGAATACAAAGACAACCCCAGGCTTCTTTTCGCTACTTCAAAATTTATGCATAAACGTTTGCCCCTAGCCTTTTCATGCTCAGCTCCAACAAGTTTGAGGAGCTCGTGGATTTTTTTTGACATTAAGACTGAGATAATCCCGTCAGTTGCCTCTGCTGTATCCCTCCCTTCCATTAACTCACATGACCCAGCATCTTATAATGCCTCAACCTAACCTTGCTATTTACATCTTTGTCCAGTTTCTCTTCTATTTCCATTCATGCCCTCGCCACACTTATCTTGTCCATCAGATTCAACTCCTGTTCCCACAATCTTGTCCTCAGTAAACTATTCAGTAAGTAACTTTGCTTCTCGGCCCTCTAAGTTAGCTGACATTACACATGATCTTTTTGCTTCAGCTCTTGCCTGTTTCCTTCAAATCAGCTGTCATCACATTTTACTGCAATTATCTCCATAACTATGGTCCCATCTGAAAAGGGTAACTAGGGAGAGAATAGGGCCCCTCAAAGTTCACCAAGGTGGCCTTTGTGTGGAGCCGCAGGAGATGAGGGGGACACTGAACAAGTATTTTGCATCAGTGTTTACTGTGGAAAAGGATATGGAAGGTATAGAATATAGGGAAATAGGAGTGATGTCTTGAAAATGTCCATATTACACAGGAGGAAGTGCTGGATGTCTTGAAACACATAAAAGTGGATAAATCTCCAGGACCGGATCAGGTATGCCCTGGAACTCTGTGGGAAGCTAGGGAAGTGATTGCTGGGCCTCTTACTGAGATATTTAAATCATTGATAGTCACAGGTGAGGTGCTGGAAAACTGAAGGTTGGCAAACGTGGTGCCACTGTTTAAGAAAGGTGGTAAGGAGAAGCCAGGGAACTATAGACCAGTGAGCCTGATGTCAGCGGTAGGCAAGTTGTTGAATGGAATCCTGAGGGACAGGATGTACATGTATTTGGAAAGGCAAGGACTGATTAGGGATAGTCAGCATGGCTTTGTGTGAGGAAATAATGTCTCACAAACTTGATAGAGTTTTTTGAATAATTAATACAAAGGATTGATGAGGGCAGAGCAGTGGACATGATCTATATGGACTTCAGTAAGGCGTTTGACAAGATTCCCCATGAGAGACTGGTTGACAAGGTTAGATCTCATGGAATACAGGGAAAACTAGCCATTTGGATACAGTATTGGCTTAAAGGTAGAAGACAGAGTGTGGTGGTGGAGGGTTGTTTTTCAGGCCTGTGAGCAGTGGAGTATCACAAGGATTGGTGCTGGGTCCACTACTTTTCATCATTTGTATAAACGATTTGGATGTGAGCATAAGAGATAGAGTTAGTAAGTTTGCTGATGACACCAAAATTGGAAGTGCAGACGACGCGAAGAAGGTTACCTCGGATTACAATGGGATCTTGATCAGATGGGCCAATGGTTTGAGAAGTGGCAGATGGAGTTTAATTCAGATAAATGCGAGATGCTGCATTTTGAGAAAGCAAATCTTAGCAGGACTTATACACTTAATGGTAAGGTCCTAGGGAGTGTTGCTGAACAAAGAGACCTTGGACTGCATGTTCATAGCTGCTTGAAAATGGAGTCGCAGGTAGATAGGATAGTGAAGAAGGTGTTTGGTATGTTATCCTTCAGAGGTGAAGTGTATTGAGTACAGGGGTTGGGGGTCATGTTGCAGCTGTACAGGACATTGGTTAGGCCACTTTTGAAATATTGCATGCAATTCTGGTCTCCTTCCTATCAGAATGTTGTGAAACTTGAAAGGGTTCAGAAAAGATTTATAAGGATGTTGCCAGTGTTGGAGGAATTGGGCTATAGGGAGAGGTTGAATAAGCTGGGGCTGTTTTCCCTGGAGCGTCACAGGCTGAGGGGTGACCTTATAGAGCTTTATAAAATCATGAGGGGCATGGGTAGGATAAATACACAAAGGCTTTACCCTGGGGTGAGGGAGTCTAGAACTAGAGGGCATAGGTTGAGGGTGAGAGGGGAAAAATATAAAAGAGACCTAAGGGGCAACTTTTTCACGCAGAGGGTGGTACGTGTATGGAATGAGCTGCCAGAGGAAGTGGTGGAGGCTAGTACAATTGCAACACTTATTAGGCATCTGGATGGGTACATGAACAGGAAAGGTTTGGAGGGATATGGACCAGGTACTGGCAGGTGGGACTAGATTGGGTTGGGATATTTGGTCAGCGTGGATAAGTTGGACGCTAGGTTCTGTTTCTGTGCTGTATATCTCTATGACTCTCTGACTCTGTGAAATCACCACCCCATTTCCCTGTCCCTCTTCCATCTCTGCTCATCAAAATCTTTGAATATGTTCTTGCCTCCAAAGTTTGCTTTGCATCTTTCCTGAATTTTCCAATTTGAATGCCTCTAATCAGGCTTCTACTCATGTCACAGTACCAAAGCAGCTCTGACACCTAATATGACTCTAGTCCTGAGTGCCCTTGTTGACTAGCCTGGACCCTGTCTCCTGGTTGATAACAACACCCACCTTTAATGCCTCCCCACCACTCAGAAGAAGGCTGGGATTGTTTTTATCTGGTTCCATTTTAATCTATCTAATCATGGCCACAAAAACAACACTTGCATTGGTTTTTTTTCTACTCACCTATTATTAAATCTGCTGTTCCACAAAATTTTCAACTTGACGCTTCCTATTTCTTTCCACCTGCTGTTCCTTGCTGACATCTTCCAAAGGCACAGTTCTCCGTCTCACATACACACTGACCACACCCAGCTGCATCTCACTATCACCTTTCCTGAATCCTATACTGTCCACTGCATTATCAAAATTGTTTTCTGACATCCTTTACTCGATGAGTAGAAATTTCTTCCAATTAAACATTGGAAAGACCAAAGCCATTGTCTTTGGTGCCTGCCCCAAATGCAGTTTCCCAGCTACTGGCTCTCTTGCCAGCAGTGTGAGATTAAGCCAGCCTGTTGGCAACCATGTATTACATCTGATCCCAAGATGAGCTTCCAAACTCATAGTTATGCCATCACTAAGACTGCCTACTCCCACATCCATAACATCTTCAAGTACCTTGTATCTGTTCTCACATGGAAGATACAAAAAGCATCCAAATAGCTGCTGAAATCAAGAGGAAAAAGGGATGAGGAAATTCCAATGTTAACCAATTATTTTATCTGGAAAAAAAGTGAATGGGACTAAATGTTGACAAGTCCCCCTGGACAGATGACCTCGATCCTAGGACCTTAAAGTTGGTGGCTGCAGAAATAATGGATGCATTTCTTGTAATATTCCATATCCTTTTCAAGAAAGGAAAGATTAGAAAGCAGGAAACAAAGGGGCAGCATGGTGGCTCAGTGGTTACCACTGCTGCCTCATAGCGCCAGGGACCCGGGTTCGACTGCCACTTCAGGGGACTGTGTGAAGTTTGCACATTCTCCTCATATTTGCATGGGTTTCCTCCAGGTGCTCCAGATTCCTCCCACAATCCAAAGATGTGCCGGTTAGGTGAATTGGCCATGCTAAATTGCCCATAGTTTTAGGTGCATTAGTCAGGGGTAAATATAGGTAGGGGAATGGGTCTGGGTCAGTTGGTCTTCGGAGGATCGTTGTGGATTTGTTGGGCTGAAGGGCCTGTTTCCATACTGTGGGGAATCTAATCTAAGCCAGTTAACCTAACATCTCTCGTCAAAAATGTAGTGAATTCAGTAATCAATGAAGTAGTAACAAGTACATTTGAAAATCATAACACAACCAAATAGAGTTGACATAGTTATATGAAAGGAAAATTATGTTTGACAAATTTATCAGTGATCTTTCAGGTTGCAATTAGCAAGATGGATAAAGGGGAACCATTAAACATAGTGCATTTAAATTCCAAGAAAAGCCATGTAAATTGTTACTGCCCAAGAGAAGAATACATTGTATTGGAGTAATATATTTACATAGATAAAGATCTGTCTAACAAGATTAACTACCAGGAAAGAGAAAATCAGGATAAATTGGTCTTTTTCAAGTTTTCAAGCCATAAATGGAATTTCAAGGGATCAATGCTTGGGCCTCAACTTATTATAATTTCTCAGTGGTTAGCACAGCTGCCTCGCAGCACCAGGGACCCAGGTTCGATTCCAGCCTCGAGCGACTGCTTGCGTGGAGTTTGCACATTCTCCCCGTGTCTGCATGGTTCTCCGGTTTCCTCCCACAGGTCAGGTGAATTGGCCATTCTAAATTGCCCATAGTGATAGGTACAATGGGTCTGGGTGGGATTTCTGAGGGTCGGTGTGGACTTGTTGGGCCAAAGAGCCTGTTTCCGCACTGTAGAGAATCTAATCTAATCGAATCATGACTTGAATGAAGAGGTGAAAATTGTTGTACCCAAATCTTCTGATAATACAAATGTTAAAAGACTAAGTTGTGAGAAGAATACCCTGTACAGTGAATCAGCAAAGGGATAGATATAGGTTGACGGGGCAAAGATTTGATGGATGAATTAGAATACTTTGGCAGAAACAATGGTAAAGCAGAATACTGTTCAGAAAGACTACAGAATATTGCTGTACAGATGGATCTGAGTGTCCTTATACATGAAGCACAAAATGTCAGTCCATAACTATAGCATGTAATTAATACAACAATGGTTTGTTGGTCTTTGTTGCAAGATGACTGAGTATAAAAGTGGAGACATTTTGCTACAACTGTGTGGGCCATTACTGAGACTGCACTTAGAGTATGGAATACTGTTTGGTCTCCTTAAGGAGAGATATACTTCCATTAGAAAGAGTACGCAGAAGATTTACTAAAGACATAGTCTTATGAGGATTGCAGAAGAAAGAGATCTGATATTATGGAAATTTAAGAATCTTAGAATGACAACACAGTAGATGCTGATAGAATGTTTCCTCATGGTGGAATCTAGAATAGGGAATATAGTTTAAAATTAAGGGGCTCCCATTTAATTCAGAGATGAGAGGAACTTTCTTCTTGAGGGTTGTTAGTCTTTCCCAGAGCGTACTGAGGCTGTTCAAGTCCAAGTTAAACAGATCTTAATGGTCTACCAGGGAGTCAAGGGTTATTATGGCATGCAAGAAAGTAGAGAGTGAAGGCCATAATCATGTCAACCATGATCTTATTGAATGGAAGACCCATCTTGAGGAGCCAAAAGACCTATTCCTGCTCTTAAATGTGATGATTTTATTCAGTTTCACAGAGTTTACTCATGCCTTAAAATCTGACCAAAGTATTGTTTTAAAAATTTCCATCATGGTTCTGCATTAGACCAAATAAAATGTTCGTCAAAGAGTACTTACATTGTTCCTTTTGTGCACTTTCTAACATAATTCTTACAGAGATTAGTCAGACTTGATAGAGAATCCTACGTCAGTAGAGTAGCTCGCAAATGTGGCATGAGTTAAAATATGAGGATATGGAAACTGAACTTTCATGTATTTCATTTATGACCTAGCCTTCCTGATGCTCTTACGCATGAGCCAAGTACTGCAGTTATGGGAAGTATTTCAGAACAATGTGAGCAGAGTGCCATGATTATGTTGCCATGTTGCACCCCTCCCTATTGAGGGAAACCAAACTCTGCCATTCATTTAATATATGACAGAGCTCTATTCACTGGCTCTCTCAACTGTTGGTGAAAATCCAACTTCAGAAATAGTTAGCAAGGTTTACTGCCCTTTGTGATCGATTAGAATTCCTATGCATCCTCTGGTTTCTTTTCATACTTTAAGTTTAGAAGTCACCACTTCACAAGACTGCAGTGCTATGCACCACCATTGGATCAGATTACCAAATTCGGCAGAGCTGGAGGGAAAAGGATTTCTTCTGGTCACAATAGAAATAATAAACATAGCAAGGAAATGTTGCTATTTCTAACAAATCAAAAAAGATAGGAATGTTTCCAACTATCTTTATGGTGCCGCTAACATGTGGTGATCAAGAATAGTCTTGTGGAGCTACCTTTGCAAAGCATCCAGAATTGATCTGCAGTTTCCAAGAATGAAAGAGTAATCCCCTCTTTAGTGCTGTGACCAACCAACTCAAAAATAAAGAGTATATGCATTAAAAAAAGCGTATTTTTGATTTTGTTTGAAATCTTCTGTACTTTAATTAAAAATAATTGGCGATACAAAAAAGTTGCTTGATAATCACGTATCATCCAATTGAGCAAATAAGAAATGATTCATTTTCCAATTGGCTATGGAGGTGTGCTGTGAGGAAAGGCTGTCTAGGTGACTAATGGCAGGCATTTGGGTAGTGGGTTGATTGAAGGTAGCAGTTATGAGGTGAACTCCATAGGAATATATTCAGCTGGTGGTTGCTGGAGGCCAATCATCTCAGACCCAGGACATTGCTGCAGGTGTTTCTCAGGGTAGTATCCTTGGTATAACCATCTTCAGCTGCTTCTATGACCCTCCCTCCATCACTAGTTGAAAAGTGCACATGATACAGATGATTGGGCAATGTTGAAAATGAATCACAAATTCTCATAAGACATTCTCATATACAGCAAAGCTGATAAAGCATTTAGGCATGGACCGATAATGTCTAAGGTCATGCAACATTCATGCCACACAAGTGACAAGGAATGACCATCTAAATAATTCTCCTTGACACTCATTAGCATTACCATTCCCAAATCTCCGCCATCAATATCTTGATGGTCTACCATTGACCAAAAACTGAATTGGGGCAAATACTTCTACTACAAGAACAGATAGTTCTTGTTGGTAGTACTCAATAGGTTGAGAAATTCATCTCCTCATTCACAAAACTTGTCCACCACCTACAATGCACAATAATGATTAAATACTCCATTCTTTCTTGGTTGAATTCAGCTCCATCAACACTCAAGAATCTTGACACCATTCAGGACCAAACAGCTTACTTGATGGCACCACATCCATAAACATTCATTCCCCCATGTGCAGTGGTAACAATGTGTACCATCCACAAATGCACTGCAAATTCTCACTTAAGCTCCTTAAATAGCACCTTCCAAACCCACAACCACCATAAGCTTAAAAGATAAGGGCAGCACATATATGGGAATACCACTATTTGTAAGTTCCCCTCCAAGCCACTGAATATTGTGGGTAACCTCCATGATGTTGATAGTGGGGGATTCAGTTATGGCAATGCCACTGAATGACAAGGCAAGGACAAGATCCTCTCTTGTTAATTATAGTCATTTCCTGGCACTTGTGTGACAGTAATGTTACTTATCATATGTTAGCCCAAGTGTGGATATTATCCTAATCTCACTATATGTGAGCATAGACTGCTTCAGTATCTGAGGAGTCACAAATGGTGCTGAACATTGTGCAATTATCAGCAAAAATCCCCACTTTTGACCTTACGATAGGGGGAAGGTTATTGATGAAGCAAGTGAAGATGGTTGGGCCTACGAAACTACGCTGAGGAGTAAATTCAACAGTTCAAATCTTTTATCTTTGTTTTTTGTTAATAATGTGTAAAACCTTTATTTTTTACAACTGAGGACAGGAGCACATGGCCCTTGGCATAATCCAAACTGAGTCCCAGTGAGCAAACTATTGCTACTTTGCTTGATAGCACTGTTGATGAACTCTTCCATCATTTCTCTGATGATTAAAAAAAAGATGGACGGGGAAGTAAATACAGAAATTGGATTTGTCCTGATTATTTATACACAGGACATGCCTAGGCAATATTGTTGGGTAAATGCCAGTGCTTGTGTATTGGATGCCAGTGTATTGGGACAGTTTGGCTAGGGGTATGGCAAATTGTCTATCAAAAGTAAAACCCAAAAGAATTGAGGATGCTTTAAATCAGGAACAATCCAAAAATTACTGGAAAAGCTCAGCAGGTTTGGCAGCATCTGTGGAAAGAACTTAGAGTTAATGTTTTGGGTCAAATGACCCTTCCTCAAGTTAGTGAGGAGCAGTTCTGAGGAAGGGTCACTTGACCCGAAACGTTAACTTTGATTTCTCTCTACAGATGCTGCCAGACCTGCTGAGATTTTCCAGCAATTTCTATTTTTGTGTCTATCATAAGTCTTCAGTATTATTGTCAGAATGTTGTCAGGGCCCATAGTTTTTGCATGTCCAGTGTCTTTGGTATTGGTGCTACAAAGACCCATTTGGCGATGGATATCAAAAGTCCCTCATGCAGAATGCATTTTGCACCCTTACACCCTTGGTGGTTCCTCCAAATGATACTCAATAAAAAAAAGAGCACTGATTCATCAGCCAAAATGAGGAGAGGTGGCAGAAGCATTTTATGGTAATCCTTGCCCAATTTGGCATGATGCAATGAGACTGCTAAGGGTCAGAGACAAGGTTCCAGGGCAACTCCCTCCGAACTGTACACCACTGTACAGTCACTTTGCTGGGACAGGACATATCCAGGGATAGCGATGGTGTTATCTAGGACATTGTATGTAGAATATAACTCTGTGATTATAACTTTGTCAGACTGTCACTTTGTCTAGTCTGAGAGACAGCTCTCCCAATTTTGATGCTACCCCTTCTGATGTTGCATATTATTGCAAAAGAAAAGGCTAAAGTATTTGTAACAGTGTTCAACCAGAAGTGTTGGGTGGATGCTCCGTCTCAGCCTTCTCCTGAAGTTGCTAATATCACAGATGCCAGCCTTCAGCCAATCATTCATTCCATATGATATCAAGAAGCAGAACTAAAGGCACAGGTCACTGCAAAGGCAATGGGAACTGACAACATTCCAGCAATTGTACTGAAGGCTTGTGCTGCAAAACTAGCCACATCCCTAGCCAAGCTGTTCCATTACAGTTACAACACTAGCATCTACCCAGAATGCTCACAAGAAGCATGAAAAATCCAACCTGGTCAATTACCATCCATTCTCAATTATCAGCAAAGTGATAGACAGTGTCATTAACAGTGCTATCAACTAATATTTATGCAATAATAACTTGCTCACTGACCAAGTTTGGGTTTCACCAAGTCCATTCTACTCCTGACTTAATTAAAGCCTTGGTCCAAATAAATATAAAAGAGCTGAACTCAAGAGAGGAAGTGAAAGTGACCACACTTGACATCAAGGCAGTGTTTGCTCAAGTGTGACATCAAAGAACTCAACAAAACTGGAGTCAAAGGGAATCAGGGGAAACTCGCCATTGATTGGAGTCATATCTAGCACAAACGTTGTGATCGATGGATATCAAATGATATTATTGCAGGAGTTCTTCAGGGTAATATCTAAGGCCCAACCATCTTTATTGATGAACTTTGTTCCATCATAACGTCAGAAGCTGGGGATGTTTGCTGGTAATTACACAATTTCAGCACTTTTTATGACTTCTCGGATACTGAAGCGGAGTATGTCAAAAGATACAGTAAGACCTGGAGTATATTCAGGCTAGGGTTGATCAGTGAACATTTGTGTGACATAAGTGCCAGGCATTGACCTTCTCCAAGAAGAAAGAATCCAACCATTGTCACTTAACTTTAACCCTTAACAGTGCCATTGCGAAATCCCACACTGTGAACATTCTGCTGGTTACCATTGACCAGAAACTGTACTTGACCATCTATGCAAATTCAGTGGTTATAAGAGTAGGTCAGTGGTTAGGAACATTGTGGCTAATTTTTCACCATCTCATTACTCAAAGATTGTCCACCATATACAAGTTACAAGTCAGGTCTTTGATGGAATACTCCCAAGTGCCTCAATGAGTGCAGCCCCAACAACACTCAAGTATCTCAATTCCATCCAAGACAAAGGAGCCCACCTGATTGGCATCTTCAAAATGTAGTCTTGCACCACACTGACATTCGGCACTGTAGTGTGTACCATCTACAAGATGCAGTACAACAATACACGTCAGATCCTTTGCCAACGCTTTCTAAATCTATGACCGATTTTGGTGCTATCCCCTCTGATGTTGTACATCATCACAAAATAAAAGATGGAAGCATTTATAACAATCTTCAGCTAGAAGTGTCAAGTGGATGATCCATCTCACCCTCCTCCTGAAGTCACCAACATCACTGATGCCAGTGTTCAGCCAATCAATTCACTCCATATGATATCAATAAAAACATCCAATCCGCGCTCACCCCAGCCCGGACGGAATTTCACATTGGCCCCAAGGTCCTGTACTTCCCGCGTGAGCCTGTGCCCCACAACCTGAGCCGCCTCCGGAATTTTAATTTTGTCTCTTTCAAGGATGTAAAAAGACGGGCCCTGTATAGACTGCTGCTGCACACCGTCCACCTCTTCTCCCTCATCCACGTCCGGACACACCTTGGCGTACCCATTTGCCACCGGGCGGTGGGGATCCCCAGTGGAGGGCTCTCTACGCGGGAGTCCTCCTCCTTTCTCTCAGGGATCTGGGGTGGGGGTGCTGCACGCAGCAGTCCCCTGCAACCGCAGATTGAGGTGGTTCACGGACTCCCAGCCCAACTGCTTGTTCTGTGGCGCTGTGGAGTCCGTGGACCATGTATATACTGGGTGTGGGCATTTGCACTCCCTTTTTGATTTTCTTAAAAACCTCCTCCTCTGCTTTTGGTTGCACTTCAGTCCCACGCTCCTGATGTTCGGGCACCCGGTACGGAGGAGGGAGGGCAGGTCTGAAGACCTCCTCGTGGGTCTGCTCCTGAGCCTGGCCAAACTGGCCATCAACAGGTCCTGGCAGCGGGCCGTGGAGGGGGTCGTTAGGGCGACTGCCTGCCTCTCTTCCGTGGTTACATTAGAGCCCAGGTGTCCTTGGAGAAGGAGCACGCGGTGTCCACCAACACCCTGGAATTGTTCAGGGAGAGGTGGGCGCCGCAGGGAGTGGAGTGCATCATTTTCCCCTCCAACTCTATTTTGATTTAGTCCCTACCCTCCCCTTCACTGTTTTGATCACACATCATTGCCCTTCGATGTGAAGGGCACTGCTTGTCACTGGCCTCCTGGGTGTTTTCCTATCTTCCTGGTGGTGGAAATTGAATAAAGATTCGTGCACTTTGTGTCTCTCACTGTGTCTCACACCTGCACAAAAAAGAAATCCAAAGGCACAGGATACTGCAAAGACAATGGGCCTTATACCATTCCAGCAATTGTACTGAAGGCTTGTCCTGCAGAATTAGCTACCATCTAGAAGACAAGAGTGGCTGATACGTAGGAACACTACCTCCTTCAAGCTCCCCTTCAAGACACACACTATATAAATTTGGAAATATATTGCTGTTCCTTCACTGTTGTTGAGTCAAATTCTGGAGCTTCCTGCCAAACAACACTGTCGGTGCACCTACACCACATGGACTTCAGTAGTTCAAGAAGGCAGCTCAATACCACCTCCTCAAGGGCAATTATGGATGGACAATAAATATCCATTATTTAGCAAGTAGCAATGTCCACATTCCCAAGAATGAATAAACAAAGGACATCAGATCACATCAGCTGGAGCCTGGGTCTGTAAAATTTTATCCTCTGTAAATAGTAATGTCTAAATAACAGCGGTAAAAGTTACATTATTACAGGAAATACCAGTTCCTCATGTGTAGTGGAAAGGAAAATATATCCTCTCAATATCATCTTTGTGGGTATTCTTGTTCAAAACACTCTAGCTAAAAATTGGGCCACAATTACTTCATCAGAGGATTGAAACTATTACATTAGCTGCCATGATTTACGGTTTATGGCATATGATGCTAATAAAGAAGCTGCATCTTCTCCAGTTGATGTGTTAACAAATGGAGTAGAAATAGTTTGTAAATCTGAATTCATAACTTAGCATTAGCAATGATATTTGAAGGCAAAAATTATGTCTTACTGTCCCTTGAAGAAATTCAGCCAGTAAGTCAAATCAGTGAAGAATTCTTGGAACAACTTGCTCTAACTTACTCACAGTAAGAAACACAAATAGAAAAAGTCTCCATTAATAAGGAAGGTTTTTTTTGCAGAAGAAGAAAATACTTTACACATCTAATGAGTTCAATCTGAGCAAGTATAAAAGGTCACAACAAAAATTTGAAATGAAACACTGGAAAAAATCAATGGCCAGAAAGCAAAGTTTAGTCAGCCCGAACTGGTTCAACTTAGGAATGCGTTACCTCCACCATCCACTTTCAATTTTAATTCGCACTATTTATTAATATAGCACACAAAATACTTCAGGTATGAATTGCTGCTAGTCATTGAAAGAGCCTTGGAAAACCCAAAAATGTGTAAAACAGTATTCTGACTGAATTCACCTCTGGGTGTATTAACAATGTGGAGAAAGTGAGGAATGCAGATGCTGGAGATCAGAGCTGAAAAATGTGTTACTGGAAAAGCGCAGCAGGTCAGGCAGCATCCATGGAGCAGGAGAATTGATGTTTTGGGCATAAGCCCTTCTTCTGGATTAACAATGTGGTTTGGATTTAGTGACAGATCAGTTCCTTTAGAAAAATAAAATCAATGGACTAAATAACTCACTAATACAACTAACATCAGCAAGTTGCTCACTCTACTTAAAATATTTAATACATCTCATGTTAAATATATATTTTATTATTAAAGCTTTGTACATACTCTAGTAATTTTTTAATGTGCATCAGGAAGGCAGGAACAGGGGACAGAGAATTAATTTTAATCACTTATCCACCTTCACTATCAATATCAATGACCTTATGAAGAATTTGCACTATGTTATCCCATTATATGCCTTAATATGACTTCAGGACAGCATTTTAAGTGCATCAATACTTAAAATTGCAAATCCCTAAAACTGTGACACTTGCAGTTTCTGAGGAAGGGTCATTGATTTCTCTGCACAGATGCTGCCAGACCTGCTGAGCTTTTCCAACAATTTCTGTTTTTGGTTCTGTTTTCCAGCATTCCAGTGGTTTTTTGGTTTTTATTTAGTAAACAGCTGGGTTGGATGTGTCCTACCTTTTGTGAACAATTGATGCACATTAATTAGGGAAACTGTTCTGTTGTACTTGCATTCTGCCAGCCTGTAAGGAATGAATGTTTAGTTTGCATTGGAGCTTGGAAGAAGTGACCCCCTTGCTCTACTTTTGCTCTCATGGCTGGTGTGCATCTCTGAATGCACACATTTCAAATATATTTTACATAAACATCAACATGCTTTCTAATTTTCTCTATCAGTGAGCGCACATCTCAGGTCAGTATGCAGCATTGACTTCCTAAACAGGAAGTCAATGTGTCGGTACATGATTGGTGTGTGCAGAAACTGAAAGGAGTGAATATGCGGCTGCGTATCTCAGCAGGAACATTGGAAAACGTATATACATGATTTGTATTTGGACATAGTGAACATTGTATCAAAGTTTGCCAACAACATAAAAGGATAGCTGCAGGATTGTAAGAAAAGGGACAGTTAGAGATAATGGGGATGTTTATTGATGAAAGTACTGTACTCAGTATCATTCACAATTCCTTTGAATTTGTTTATGCCCATATAGAGCATTAATTAGATATTATTCTACTTCAGCTGATACGATCAAAGACAAACAGTCATATACAAATGCCAGGGAATGATATCTCCAACTAGGTAGAATCTAGCCACCTCCCCTTGATGCTCAATGGCATTACCAATGCTGAATTTCCTACTATCAACAGCCATTTACTACAACTTGACAGTCAAATAAGTACAATGATATAAGGTTGAAGGTAGGGTAATCTGTGACAACTAACTTGCCTTCTGACTCCCCACATTGTGACTATCATCAGGAATTCACAAATAGGAAGTGTGATGGAACATTCTCCACTTGTCTGAATGGGTGTGGCTCCAAAAACTTACAAGACGTTTGCTACAATCCAAGTCAAAGCAGCCTCCTTGATCAGCACCTCATCCATGACTTTCAATATTCACTCATTTCATCATCAATGTAAGTAGCTGATGAGTATACCATCGACAATATGCACTTCAGGAACTCACCAAGGCTCGTTCTACAGTACCTTCCAAACTCATTGCCTCGACTGTCTAAAATGGCAAGGGCCATAGATGCACAGCAGCATTGCACCCACTGTCCTGACTTGGAAATAGACTGCTGTTCCTTCATTGTCTCTGAATCAAAGTCCTAGAGTTTCTTTCCTAATAGTAATGTGGCTGCTCCTGCATCAAGCTGACTGCCTCAAAGATAGTTAGCAATAGGCAAAAATGCCAGCAATATCCATGTCCCATGAACAAATTAAAAAGCAAGATAAAATTGGCAGATGCAGAGAAATGTGAGGTGATATATTTTGCTCAATGGAATGTTCAGAAACTCATGGACAAACAGTTATAAAGATCATCCAGGTAGATAAAGCATATGGGTTTACATGTTAAATATTAACATTACAAAATTAATAAGGTAATAATACATTTTTACCTGATGAATCTTACAGATGTGGAAGTCTTTTCATAACAAGAAGTCAAAGGTACATAATATATGAAATTATAAGGCATAGATTCATCAGAATAATTTTATGTATGGGAAATTATAGCAATGAGAAGACAGGAGTGATATTGAGATTACTTCCTTCACAGTATGATAAATTGAGATTCAGTATGGGTTTTTAAAATTGAAGAAGGATTTTGGTAGGAGGGTGTATATGGAATGGAAGCTGGTCAATGACCATCATATTAGATGTGCTACGAAAAAATAAAGTAAGTTAGAAGAAAATCACTTAATGTGGAGTTGTTTTAGTATAAAACACTTTGTATCAAAGAAGAGGAATAATTGAGCCAGAGGTGTTTGTATCCGAAGGAAAGCTTACAATAAACATTTATAGTAGAAGAAGGCACTCCTAATCTTTGGATACCACACACAGAAAGGAGAAAGCAGTTAGAGGACCTCCTTGTGGTCTGCTCCTGGGCCTGGCCAAGATAGCAATTAACAGGTCCAAGCAGCAATCTGTGCGGAGAAAATCATTGCACCCAACTGCTGGCTTCTCTTTACTGGTTATGTCTATGCCCGTGTGTCCTTGGAGAAAGAGCGTGTCTTCGACTTCTGAGCAACCAGTAGGTATTGAAGGGGCTGGGATGTATCATCACCTCTCAAAATTAAACTTAAATTTGAATTTGTAGGTTTCTTTTGTGATTTGATTCTTGTTACCATGGTTGATAGGCATCCTTCAGTGTTGTAAATTGCTATGCTTCCGTATAGGATCCTTGCAACCAATAGCACAAATATATTTTCATCTCATCAAAGACACTGAATGCAATTCAAATTTTCTGAGAGAAGATTCAAGGCTAATGCCTTCCACATTCCCCCCCCTCCCCCCCCGCCCCCACCCCCACCCCATACCACCTACAAGACAGGTATCTTTCCCGAGGCTGGCTAATTGCAAGACTAGTAGGCATATTTTAAAGCGAGAAGAGATGATTTTAAAAAGCCACGAGGGGCATTGTTTTTACACAGGGTGGTTTGTATGTGAAATAAGCCTCCAGAGGAAGTGCCGGATGTGGGTACAGTTACAAACTTAAAATACGTTTGTATAATACATGAATTAGAAAGGTTTGGAGGGATATGGGCCAAGCTCTGAGGGGTGGGATTAGTTTAGTTTGGGATTATGGTTGGCATGGACTGGTTGGACCAAAATGTTTGTATCCATGCTGTATGGTTCTATGACTCTCTAATATCCATCTCTTAATTTCACATGTAATTTTAGTGTATTTATGGGATTTATTATTAATAAAATCTCTAAGCGCAGATCTTTTTGTCTGGCAAGTAGACACAACAGTAAGGACGGAATGGGCAAATCCTGCTCCTGTTTATAATGATTTTACTTAAGCAATACAACTTTGGTGAACTGACTCAACCTTGATGTCAGATGGTGAGAAGATGCAAGTTCAAGCAAATGATTTTATTCTTGTATCTGCCCAAGCAACATCTTTAATGTCAGTGACACAGATCATGAGAAGTGAGAAAGAATCCTCAAGTAGAATGAGTGAAAAAAATGAAGATGTTATAATGTTATCACTGTGAGTGATAGCCAACTTTAATCAACAAGTTGAAGAATAAAGACTATACACTGTTACACAGATTTTCCAGCAAATTGAAAATAAGAAACTGCTGATGAAGACTGAAGATGTGGTACAGGATTCTAGATTAGAGTGGTGCTGGAAAAGCACAGCAATTCAGGCAGCAACTGAGGAGCAGGAAAATTGACGTTTCGGGCAAAAGCCCTTCATCAGGAATAGAGGTAGAGTGCCTGCAGGGTGGAGAGATAAATGAGAGGAGAAAAGGGGTGGGGAGAAAGTAGCATAGAGTACAATAGGTGAACGGGGGTGGGGAGGGAGGTGATAGGTCAGAGAGGAGGGTGGAGTGGATAGGTGGGAAGGAAGATAGGGGGGTAGGACAGGTCATAGGGACAGTGCTGAGCTGGAAGTTTGGAATTGGGGTGAGGTGGGGAAGGGGAAATGAGGAAACTGGTGAAGTTCATATTGATGCCCTGGGGTTGAAATATTCCAAGGTGGAAGATGAGGCGTTCTTCCTCCAGGCGTTGGGTGATGAGGGAGCGGCGGTGAAGGAGGCCCAGGACCTCCATATCCTCGGCTGAGTGGGAAGGGGAGTTGAAATGTTGGGCCATAGGGTGGTGTGGTTGATTGGTGCGGGTGTCCCAGAGATGTTCCCTAAAGCGGTCTGCTAGGAGGCGTCCAGTCTCCCCAATGTAGAGAAGACTGCATCGGGAGCAACGGATACAATAAATGATATTGGTGGATGTGCAGGTAAAACTTTGATGGATGTGGAAGGCTCCTTTGGGGCCTTGGAAGGAGGTGAGGAAGGAGGTGTGGGCGCAGGTTTTGCAATTCTTGCGGTGGCAGGGGACGGTGCCAGGAAGGGAGGGTTGGTTGTTGGGGGCATGGACCTGACCAGGTAGTCACGGAGGGAATGGTCTTTGCGGAAAGCAGAAATGGGTGGGGAGGGAAATATACCCCTGGTGGTGGGGTCCGTTTGGAGGTGGCAGAAATGTCTCGGATGATTTGGTTTATGTGAAGATTGCTGGGGTGGAAGGTGAGCACCAGGGCGTTCTGTCTTTGTTACGGTTGGAGGGGTGGGGTCTGAGGGCGGAGGTGCGGGATGTGGATGAGATGCATTGGAGGGCATCTTTAACCATGTAGGAAGTGAAATTGCGGTCTTTAAAGAAGGAGGCCATCTGGTGTGTTCTGTGATGGAACTGGTCCTCCTGGGAGCAGATACGGCAGAGGCGGAGGAATCAGGAATACTGGATGGCATTTTGCGGGAGGTAGGGTGGGAAGAGGTGTATTCCAGGTAGCTGTGGGAGTCAGTGGGTTTGTAAAAATTGTTGGTCTCAAATCGGTCGTCATTAATGGAGATGGAGAGGTCCAGGAAGGGGAGGGAGGTTTCAGAGATGGTCCAGGTAAATTTAAGGTCAGGGTGGAATGTGTTGGTGAAGTTGATGAATTGCTCAACCTCCTCGCAGGAGCACGAGGTGGGGCCAAGGCAGTCATCAATGTAGTGGAGGAAAAGGTGGGGAGTGGTGCCGGTGTAACAACGGAAAGTGGACTGCTCTACATAGCCAACAAAGAGACAGGCATAGCTGGGGCCTATACGGGTGCCCATGGTTACCCCTTTGGTCTGGAGGAAGTGGGAGGATTCGAAGGAGAAATTGTTAAGGGTGAGGACCAGTTCAGCCATACAAATGAGAGTATCGGTGGAAGGGTACTGTTGGGGACGCTGGGAGAGGAAGAAACGAAGTGCTTGGAGGCTCTGGTCAGGGCAGATGGAGGTGTAGAAGGTTGGATATCCTTGAAGATGTGATGCATACAATTCCAAAAAATCCATTACTGAGTTGGGATAACCAATGTCCACAGATTCAGGACACATATCTTGAAGAAATTGGCTGATTTGGGATACAAGGAGGTCTGCCTTATTGTGAACATCTGGGTGCACTATCCCTCTGAACACTGCCTCTGTGGCTGTGGAAGGGCAGTCTGGAAAGGTAGCTTGAAGGGCTTCTCTTAAAGAAACCTAATGATGATTGCAGGCATGTTTTTGATAGTTGCCTTTAACGCTCAGCAAAGAACAGATTGAAGCCACAATGTATCCTTCCTTCAGGCCACTGGTTACTGCAAAGTGACTGGACGTCTCACTATAGGTACAAACAAGTCTGACCACGCCATCACACACTAGGTGCAATATTTTAACAAACCCTTTGGGATATTTTGGCTTGGTGAGCAAGTGAAATAGACTAATTCTAATCACACTTATCAAAAATTCTAACCTTTACATGAACAGCACATCTTAATCTCTGCTCTTTTCTTGCAGCCATTTCATGCAAATATCAAACTGGATGTTCCACAATTATCCCTAAACCACAAGGAGGTTGTATAATAAGTTATTTTTAAGGATTGTTTATTCATCAGTAGCTGCTGCATGCATTTTTAGATCCATTCCACTTCCAAACCTTCAGCATCCATGTGCATGTGGTGCAGTGGGATCACCTGTATTGTGACATGAACCCAAGTTCCCCGTTGAGGCCATTCTCATGGGTACCAAACTTGGCTATCAGCTTGAATCCTTGAAATTCAGTAAAAGTTTTTCCTGATCCAACACCTTCTTGAAGATGCTGGTAAGTTTGTTAACAAGCTCAATACAGTACACTTTCAAATCTCTGCTGGAATGTCATCTGGACCATGGGCATTTCCTTGTTTGGTTATAGGAAGAGGAGGTAGGCTTCCATTTTCAAGTCTCTTCATACTCTGGGCAATTTTCTTTTGTATTTTAATCAATCTGCTCAGAAATGTTATACACTTCTGGAGCAGGTGGTAGGGACACTACGATTGAACCACAAAAGCCAGCAAGGGAGAGTTTGCTGAGGAGTTCAGAAGAATTCTCACACCAACCTTCCACTACAACTTCGGTGACTAGTTCATAGCTATCATTTGTTGAAACAAAGGAGTGTTTGTGAAGGGTGGGCCATGTATAGTTTTCAGCACATCATGGATAGCTGAACCATGCCTCACAGTTTGATATTGTAGCTTGGCAACCTTAACATTCCACTATTAATAAAAGCAAAATACTGCGGATGCTGGAAATCTGAAACAAACGCAGAGAATGCTGGAGAAACTCAACAGGTTTAGCAGCATTCTTCCAAGTTGTATTGCACTTGAAACATTAACTCTGCTTCTTTCTCCAGAGATCCTGCCACACTGCAAAATTTCTCCAGTTTTTTCTGGTATTGTTTGAATTCCACCAGTTGTTCTGTAATTCTCTAAAAGCAAACAAACTTGTGTTCAGTATTTTTATTGGCTTGAAGCATAGTTATTATTGACTATGGAGCTGCTCAGAGAATTGGCTTTGTGAGTGGTTTCTGTTTCAGAAGCTGAGGGGTAAAGTGCTTGTGCTTGGCCTCCAAGTGCTCCTTACAATGATGCTCATATTTGTTGGTGCCTTTGCAATTGCTTCTTCTCCAGTTTGTGCATTCTAGGGCAAACAATTCCCACATGTCAATGGGGAGGTTTCATTTGTTTCAAAAGGCTTTTCTGGTTGTCCTTTTCTCTGTCTTCCTAATGATCACTAACCATTGCATGAGGATACTTGTTTACAGAGTCTTGTTTAGATCATAACGTCGCAGTTGGTCATGCCTTCATACCAGTGCCTTCATACTGGAGATATTAGCCCAGGAGAGGACACTCAAAGTGTGCCAGTGGATTTGCAGGATTTTGTGAAGGCAGTGCTGGTGATAGCTATCCAAATAGATGTCTGTTGTACATGGTCCATGTTTCTGATGCATACAGGAGGGTGGAGATCCTGACTTCTCTGTCAACCACAGGTTTGGTGTGGGTTTCAGGTCTCAAACTTCAAACACTCTGTTCCAGATGCAATGTGCCTAACTGTTATATTATGATGCCAAGTTTACAGAATGGAGCAACAGACATTGTTACGTGGGTAGAACTATTTACTTTGGAAGAAAAAAAGCAAACTGTTTTTATGATACAAATAAATGCTTAAGATTCCATGGAAGTGCATGAAATAGTACAGGATATCCAGCAAAACTTCTTCCTTCAACCAATACAAAAGAACTAGCCAGTCATCCTATTTCTGTTTTCAAAAATGTGTTATATCCAAAATGATTGTCATATTTTCTGGCATAATAAATGTCAAGTTTTAAAAGAAAC
The DNA here is from genome assembly GCF_004010195.1 of Chiloscyllium plagiosum. Taxonomy (NCBI): domain Eukaryota; kingdom Metazoa; phylum Chordata; class Chondrichthyes; order Orectolobiformes; family Hemiscylliidae; genus Chiloscyllium; species Chiloscyllium plagiosum. Next base: position 34,984,249 of record NC_057725.1, read on the forward strand.
TCATTGTAAATACAGAACAACCTAGATTGTCCACATGAGACAGGCAGTGAGTATTTTGTTCAGATAACTGATTGTTCAGATAACAGATAATATTTTTATGGGACCTTGAGATCTTGTTCGGCTAATCCAAAATTCGCATATTTAACATTTGGATAACCGAGGTTGTTCTATATTTATGAAATGTAATTAGGTGTTCATATGTCTTCCCTTTATAGAAAAAAACTGTTGTCTTTTAGCTTGTGGAAACATTCTCAAATAATAGGGACCAAAACGCTTATAAAATCACAGGGATCACATTCATATTTATTGCTGCTTTTTCTATTGTATCTTAAATATTTATAAAGATGATCTTATAGAGAAACAATAGTGTGACTTTTTAAACAATGTAGACTCCTAAAACAACAATCAACCTGAAAAGGAGCAGGAGGTGAGTGTGAATTGTTAGATAAAATGCAAAATTAAACAATGAATGCATTAACTGAGATATAAATATGACATTTGTGCCTTAATTTCTGATACAGTTGAATTTTCCCCAGTCAGGCAAACCTCTCACTTGTACCACGCCAGACCATAGCCATCCAAAATGCAATAAAATAAGAAACCATTTTTTATTGTTCCCCTTTCCAGTTTTGTAGACACATCTAAACCTCATTACCTGTCTCTTGATACAGCATGCACAGAAAAAAAGCAATACTGCAATACTGCAAAAGAAAAGAGTAATTTTTCATCAACAGTTTCCAGCTCTGTAAGCAGACCTCTGAATTTTAAGTCACTCTGAACTCTCGCTACAGTGCACACTGCACAGCCCAGCAGCCAATACAGCAATACTATTTACAAGGGGTAATTTTTCAGTCTCTCTCTTTTCCAGCTCTATGGATATATCTGCTCAATGCAATGTGCATAAAACCCAGCCAAGCAGACACTAATAAAATAAAGACTTTTTGAACACAGATCCCATCAAACCCACAAACGGTCGCAGACTTCTCCAGTTACAGCTGGGTGGATGATTTCTTACACTCAATGCCTTAACGTTTGGGTCCTGGCTACGCCTTTAACGTCACTATAATACACAGAACAAGTGGCTCTTGTGAGAGTGTGCTGTATATATGATTTATATAGTGTAAATATTGTGCACATTCAAGTTATGCATTTGTACAGCAGCTTCAGATATGCATTTCAAACCATTCATTATAGATCTTTCAGTCATGAAATATGGGTTTCTTCTGAACCTTATAAAGTAATTTATTACACGTGGATTAACTCCAAACATTATTCAGCACAACTTTTAAGATTATTGCATGCATTTCCAAAATCCTCTAAATTTTCTTTATGATCACCTTTTACTCTCAGGACCATAAAGTTAGAAATAGTAAAATAAATGCAAAATTAGGAAATAGAATGAAATGGCCCACTCCTCTCCCAGCACCCTCTTTGGTTTATCTCTCTGTTTTTCACATCAGAAAAGGGATGTGCAATTAGTAATGAATCTTATCAGATATGCTCCTTAGGCCTTTTAGACCCCCAAGTACTGTTTTTCACTTCGCATTGAAATTGCTAAATTGAAACAACTCAATTAGCACATCTAGCCAATACCAGAGTTTATGCTCTACACAAGGATTCTCCATTCTATTATTTAACTTTATCAACATAGTCCCTTTCTATTGTATTCCTTCCACCCTAATCCACTTCACAAGGTCCCCCTTCAAAGCATCAATGATATTCACAAAAACATAACAACAGAAGAAATGGGAACATGGTAGACCACATGGCCCATTGAGACTACACTATAGTTCAATATGATCTTGATTGACGTTGGCCTTCAACTCTACCTTGCCACTTGCTCCCCATATCCATTGATTCCCTGAAAGAGCAATTATCATTCTAATCCAACGTTAAGCGCATCAGCGATGGAGACTGCATACCCTCAGGGCAGAGAATTCCAAAGATTCACAATTTTCTGAATGAAGATTTTTCTGTATGTCAATCCGAAATGATCAGCCCCTTATTCTGAGACTGTGCCCATGTTTCAGATTCCCTGACCAATGGAAGCAATCTTTTTACCCTATTGACAAGTTTCCTTAATAACAGAACTGGATTTAAATACAATAAAGAAGAAAACAAACAAAATCCAGACACAGAAAACAATTTAGAAAAGCTTTGAAACAACCAGCAAACCAAATTTTTGAACTTATCGTTTAATGCTGTTAATCCACAGAGATTCAAGTCCTGAGAAACTGCCCGTCTTTATGAAATCTTTATGTTCTACTAAATGGAAATTCCTTCAGCTTCTTTCCTCAGAACTGTGAAATATTCTTACATAAGTATGCACACTCCTGCGGGCTCCAACTATCACATCTTCTCATATTTTGCAAATTTCTAAACTAACTTCCCTCATTTGGAAGTAGCACATATTATCCTTTCCTACAGAGGTAGCTGTGTTTTGCCTGAACAGTCCTGAACTCCTTAAAGGATAAAACCAAACCTGTTTCTGACCCCAGTTAGCTCTCATCTGAACTGCCCTGAAAGCTTTCAATCTCTGTTTTCAAAACTGAAATCAGTGTTTGATTATTCTAAACTAGAAACAAGATAATGGTCTTCACCCATACTAAACCACCACAGGATAGACTATTTTCTATTAAGACACCACAAGGGTCTGCAACCACCTGCGTTCAGAGCAATGCAGGACTAAGGTCACTACTTCACGAGGTCCTCGATTTTACTTTAAAGAAAACTTCTGCAGAACTGAGCCACAATTATCTACCTCTGCGGGAAACCTCACCTTCCAAAAATGAGATTCACATCTTTTACACATCTTTTATCACACTGTTCAATGAGGTCACCTCTCATTCTTCTAATGCCAGTGAATATTGATTCAATTTATGATTTGGAGATGCCGGTGTTGGACTGGGGTGTACAAAGTTAAAAATCACACAACACCAGGTTATAGTCCAACAGGTTTAATTGGAAGCACTTGCTTTCGGAGCGCCGCTCCTTCATCAGGTGGTTGGTGAAGGAGCGACGCTCCGAAAGCTAGTGCTTCCAATTAAACCTGTTGGACTATAACCTGGTGTTGTGTGATTTTTAACCTTGATCCAATTTAGTTAGCCTTTCGATATATCTCAACTACTCTCATTCTTGGATTAATTTTGTTTACTGTTGCTGTCCCATCTCCAAGGCAAGTTTATCTTTCCAGCAATGTTGAGAACAAAACTTCTCATAGTACGCCAGGTGTGGTCTCACCAATACCCTGATTGATTGTAACAAAACATATATATTCCTCATCTCCAATCACCTTGCAATAAAGGTCAATGTGTCAAATGTTTGTTGAAGGCAGTACAGTGGCTCAGTGTTGAGCACTGCTGTCTCGCAGCACCAGGCACCTGGGTTCAATTTCAGCCTTGGCTGACTATCTGTGTGGGCAAAGTTAAAAATCACACAACACCAGGTTATAGTCCAATGGGTTTATTTGAAAGCACTAGTTTTCAGAGGGCTGCTCCTTCATCAGATGGTTGTGAAAGTTAAGATCATGTTCACAGAATTTATAGCCAAAGGAGTCCAGTGTCATGGAGATGTGACACAGCAAACAATCTTAGATTAAAACTTTCATCTTTTATAATGGGATGTGCTGGTTTCTGTTCTTTGATATGTAAATCCCAGAATTTCTTTTAAATTACATCCTCAAGATAACTCAGCTTTTTGGACAATAGGTGTGAAGTCTGTCTGTGTGCCAATGCTATGTCAGACTGACACACCCTCTATATATGATTTGGAGATGCCGGTGTTGGACTGGGGTGTACAAAGTTAAAAATCACACAACACCAGGTTATAGTCCAACAGGTTTAATTGGAAGCACACTAACTTTCGGAGCAACGCTCCTTCATCAGATGACGATCACCTGATGAAGGAGCGTCGCTCTGAAAGCTAGTGTGCTTCCAATTAAACCTGTTGGACTATAACCTGGTGTTGTGTGATTTTTAACCCACTATATAGTTTTACATGGATTCATGCAGTGTTTGAGGAAAATAAAATGTAATTCTGCAAAGACAAATTCACTCTATAAGCTTATATGTGTGCACATGTCAGAAAAACAGACTGATTGTACATGTGAGAGTATGCGTGTGGGTGTGAGTGCATGTGATAGAGTGTGTATGTATATATGTGTGTGTGTGTAAGCTTGGTTAAGCGTGTGTGTGTGAAAGGGTATGTGTGTTGGTGCGAGTGCAGGGGGTGGATGTGTGCGCATATGAGAGAGAGTTTGTGTGTGTGTGTGTGTGTGGGGTGCAGGGGGATCACCTGTATTGTGATATGAACCCAAGGTCCCCATTGAGGCCATTATCATGGGTACCAAACTTGGCTATCAGCTTCTGCTCAGCCACTCTGCATTGTTGCTTGTTCCAAAGTTTGCCTTGGAGCATGGTCACCCAAAGGTCCAAGGCTGAATGTCCTGCACTGCTGAAGCATTGCCCAACTGGGAGGCAACACTCCTGCCTGGTAATTGTTGTGGGGTGTCCATTCATCCATTGTCATAGAGCGTCTGCTCAGTCTAGCCAATGTACCACGCCTCAGGGCATCCTTGCCTGCAGCGTAGGAGATAGACAATGTTGGCCGAGTCACATGAGTACTTTCCAGATACATGGTGGGTCCCCATGTGTTAATGGTTTTGCTCGTGTCAATGACTTGCGGAGGCCTCTGAAATCACTCGGGCACCATTAACCACGCGGCCGCTGCAGCGCCCACGGCAGCAACCGCCGCCACAAACCATGATGTCACTTCCGCCTCCACCGACCTTGCAGCCTCCGCGATCACCGCCCAGACAACCGCCTCCACGATCGCCAGGAAGACCATCGCCGACAGGTTCGCGGCCTCCGCGGGGTCCATGGCTATCGGGAACAACACCGTTTCTGCTGTCGCCACAGCCACTTCCGCCCCCTGGGTTGCTGTCGCCGCAGCCACTTCCTCCCCCAGTAACATCACTCACCTGCACAACGACCACGCCGCATGCGTCTCTGCCCCCACGCCGGTTCACTAAGGGAGTCTTGTTAGGTCCAAGGTACAATATCCTGGGCTGGAACATTGAAATCCTTTACAGCTGTCTCATTAATTTGATACATCAGCCAGGCAGATCTGCATGCTCCAGGGAACTGTTAATAATTTACCAGCCAGCCAACCCATTAATGGGATGTTGAGAGTTAGGCCAATTTGCAAGATTTCTCAGGAATGTTTTATTCACCAAAAGCAAGAGAAATTGGACTGGACCATCTAGTGTCCGAGTAGCCTGCTCGAAAATATTAGCGAAGTAATGGGAACATTTGTCATATCGTCAAGTAATGTTTACTCAGTAGTAACCTCATTACAAATATTCAGTTCACGTTCCGTCATAATTGCAGCCATATCCCAAGCGTGGACCCAATGTTGATTACAGAGAAAAGTTACTAACAACATCAAGCAAATAGTTGACTGAATTTGGTACCAAATGAACATGGGAAAACGAAAAATCAGTTCAGTGAAATTCAAAAAGAAAACCTTCA
>NC_057725.1:34989870-35001288 GCF_004010195.1 Chiloscyllium plagiosum
CCAAAATCCACAAACCTGACTGCCCCGGCTGACCCATTGTCTCAGCTTGCTCCTGCCCCACTGAACTCATCTCTGAATACCTCGACACGGTCCTGTCCCCCTTAGTCCAAGAACTCCCCACCTACGTTCGGGACACCACCCATGCCCTCCACCTCCTCCATGATTTTTACTTCCCCGGTCGCCAACACCTTATCTTCACCATGGACATCCAGTCCCTGTACACCTCCATCCCCAATCACGAAGGACTCAAAGCCCTCCGCTTCTTCCTTTCCCACCGTACCAACCAGTACCCTTTCACTGACACCCTCCTTCGACTGACTAAACTGGTCCTCACTCTGAACAACTTCTCTTTCCAATCCCCCCACTTTCTCCAAACCAAAGGAGTAGCCATGGGCACCCGCATGGGCCCCAGCTATGCCTGCCTCTTCGTAGGATATATGGAACAGTCCATCTTCCGCAGCTACACTGGCACCACTCCCACCTTATCCTCGACTACATCGATGACTGTATCGGCACTGCCTCGTGCTCCCACGAGGTGGTTGAACAGTTCATCCTCTTTACCAACACATTCCACCCAACCTCAAATTTACCTGGACCGTTTCAGACTCCTCCCTCCCCTTCCTAGACCTCTTCATTTCTACCTCGGGCGACCAAATTAACACGGACATTTACTATAAACCAACTGACTCCCACAGCTACCTAGACTACACCTCCTCCCACCCTGCCCCCTGTAAAAACGCCATCCCATATTCCAAATTCCTTCGTCTCTGCTGCATCTGCTCCCAGGAGGACCAGTTCCAATACTGAACAACCCAGATGGCCTCCTTCTTCAAAGACTGCAATTGCCCCCCAGATATGATCGACGATGTACTCCACCACATCTCCTCTACTTCCCGCTCCTCCGCCCTTGAGCCCTGCCCCTCTAATCGCCACCAGGAGAGAACCCCACTGGTCCTCACCTACCACCCCACCAACCTCCATATACATTGTATCATCCGTCGTCATTTCCGCCACCTCCAAACGGACCCCACCACCAGGCATATATTTCCCTACCCTCTCCTATCAGCGTTCTGAAAAGACCACTCCCTCCGTGACTCCCTCATCAGGTGCACACTCCCCACCAACCCAACCTCCACTCCCGGCACCTTCCCCTGCAACCGCAAGAATAGCAACACGACGGCTGGAGGAAGAGCGCCTCATCTTCCGCCTAGGAACCTTCCAACCACAAGGGATGAACTCAGATTTCTCCAGTTTCCTCATTTCCCTCCCCCCACCTTGTCCTAGTCCCAACCCTCGAACTCAGCACCACCTTCCTAACCTGCAATCTTCTTCCTGACCTCTCCGCCCCCCATCCCCACTCCGGCCTATCACCCTCCCTTAACCTCCTTCCACCTATCGCATTTCCAATGCCCATCCCCCAATTCCCTCCTCCCTACCTTTTACCTTAGCCTGCTTGGCATACTTTCCTCACTCCTGAAGAAGGGCTCATGCCCAAAACGTCGATTCTCCTGCTCCTTGGATGCTGCCTGACCTGCTGCGCTTTTCCAGCAACACATTTTCAGCTATGTTGAAGACTTGTCCGTAGGCGATGGCTGTTTTAATGTGTTTCGGGTGGAAGCTAGAGAAGTATAGCATCGTGAGGTTATCCATGGGTTTGTGGCACAGTGAGATGCTGAGGTGCCCATCTTTGATGGAGATGTTTGTGTCCAAGAATGAGACAGATACTAAAAATTAGTCCATGGTACATCTGATGGTGGGATGAAACTTGTTGATATCATTGTTTAATTGTTTCAGTGACTCCTTGCCATGGGTCCAGAGGAAGAAAATGTCGTCAATGTACCTGGTGTACAGTGTTGGTTGGAGAATCTGTGCAGAAAAGAAGTTTTGTTTGAACCTGTGCATAAGATGTTTGCATATTGAGGTGCAAATTTGGTCCCCATGGCCATTCCCCATGTCTGGATGAAGAACTAGTTGTCAAAGGTGAAAACGTCGAGGATGAAGTGGATGAGTTGTAGCACGGTGCTCGGAATTTGGCAGTTGTTGGTATTGAGTACTGAGGCTGTTGACCTGATGCCGTCATCATGGGGGATGCTGGTTTAGAGTGCTGACACGTCCATTGTGACGAGGAATGTTCCCGGTTCAACTGGTCCGTGGATGCTGAGTTTCTGTAAGAAATCTGTCATGTCATGACAGAGGCTGGGGTCTCCTGTACGATGGGTTTCAGGATGTATTTGACCTAGCCAGAGAGGTTCTCACATAGGGTCCCATTGCCTGATACAATGGGACCCCCGGTGTGTTGGCTTTATGTATCTTTGGAAGGCAATAGAAGTCGCCAACACAAGAAGTATGTGGGACCAGGGTATGTAGGGAACTCTGAAGGACTGGATCCAAAATCCTGATCAATGTTTGTAGTTCACAGGTGTGCTCTTTGTTCGGATCAGCTGGGAGTTTACCTGTAGTGTTTCTGGTTGTTCAGTTTTTGGGGCACTTCCCTGCAGTAATCTGTTCTATTTTGAATGACAGATTCATTGGCGAGACTGAGCAGACGCTAAACAATGGATGAATGGACACCACACAACAGTCACTAGAGAGGAGTGTTCCCTTCCAGTCAGGGAACACTTCAGCAGTCTGGGACTTTCAGCCTCAGACCTTCGGGTGACCATTCTCCAAGGCTGACCTTGGGACAAGTAGCAACACAAAGTGGCTGAGCAGAGGCAGATAGCCAAGTTCTGAATGGGAATGGCTTCAACCAGGACCTTGAGTTCATGTCACACTACAGGTGACCCACTGCACGATATACACATACACACACTCCTACACTCCTATATACTCACAAGCTCTCTCTCATATGCACAGACCCTCCCTCACTCACACCGACACATGCACCTCTCTCACACATACCTCATCACACTCACACACACTTAACCAAGCTTACACACACACTCTATCATGTGCACTCATGCCCACACGCACGCACTCACATGCACACTCACTCTGTCGTTCCGACATGTGCACAGATATAAGTTTATGGGGTGAATTTGAATTTATTTTTGCAGAATTACATTTATTTGGTCAAGAGCTGCATGAATCCATAGAAAACTCTCTAAAACTACAGAGGGTGTGTCAGTCTGACATAGCATTGGCACACAGATAGACTTCACACCTATTGTTCAGAAAGCTGAGTATCTTGAGAATGTAATTTTAAAGAAATTCTGGGATTTACATATCAAAGAACAGAAACCAGTATATCCCATTATAAAAGATGAAAGTTTTAATCTAAGATTGTTTACTGTATCACATCTCCATGACACTGGACTCCTTTGGCTATAAATTCTGTGAGCATGGTCTTAACCTCCATAACCACCTGATGAAGGAGCAGCCCTCTGAAAGCTAGTGCTTCCAAATAAACCTGTTGGACTATAATCTGGTGTTGTGTAACTTTTAACTTTGTTCACACCCATCCAACATCAGCACTGGAATAAAGGGAGAACTAGCTATTTGGATATACAACTGGCTCAAAGGTGGAAGGTGATGGAGGTGGGTTGTTTTTCAGATCAGAGGCCTGTGTTCAGTGGAGTGCCACAAGGATTGGTGCTGGGTCTACTACATTTTGTCATTTATATAAATGGTTTGGATATGAGCATGAGAGGTATGGTTAGTAAGTTTGCAGATGACACCAAAATTGGAGGTGTAGTGGACAGCGGAGAAGGTTACCTCAGATTACAATGGGATCTTGATCAGATGGGATCTTGATAATCACCCAATACCCTTCTGAATGCCTCAGTTGAAGCTGCCTCCACCACATCCCAGGCAGTGTATTTCATACCTTGACTAATCGCTGCATGTAAAAGAGGTTTTTTCTCACATCACCTTGTCTTTTTTTGCACATCTATGTTCTCTCATTCCCTCCCTCCAATAGAGAAAAGCTTCTCCCTTATATACTCTGTCCAGCTTGCTCATGATTTTGAAAACCTCAATCAAATTTCATCTCGGCCTTCTCCACTGTAAGGAGAACCAGCCCAAGTTTTCAATCTAGCTTCATACTGAACTTCCTCATTCTCGTAAATCACTTCTGCACTCTCTCCAACGCATTCACATCTTTTCTCTAATGTGGCATCTACAGTTGGACACTATACTCCAGTTGAGGTCTAGCAAGTGTTTTGATGTCATCTTGCTGCTTACTTATTTAACCTGTAATTACTCTTTTTTTTTGCAGCCTCTTTGTGTCCTCCACAGCTTAACTGTGAGCTGAGTCTCTAATTTACTCACCTCTTTTAGTCTCAAGGTTACAGCCTACTTCTGGAATGAAACTTGCTTCTTTGCTGTAAAGACAGAAATACTTGTACACTGTCTTTTTCACTTCCATATTCCCATGATAATCTCTGTTTCTCCATCTTAGGGACTGCTGTTTAGCTACTCTTTTCTATATATTTATAAAAGCTTATATTTCTGACTAAATGTTCCTTTCTTTAATCAATATTTTTGGTAGCTTTTTTTTTGATTTCTAAAACATTCCCAATCCTCATTCTTCTTTCTGCTTCTGCAATATTCACCTCAACTACTTGCAATGGCAGCAAATTAAATGTTAAAGAATAAAGAACAAAGAATAATCCAGCACAGGGACAGGCCCTTCGACCCAACTAGACTGTGCCAACACATGATGCCCTTTTAAGCTAAAACATGTTGCCTCTACACTGTCCGTATCCCTCTATTCCCTGCCTATTTCTGTATCTGTCAAGATGCCTCTTAAATGTTGCTGTTGTATCCATCTCCATTACCTCCTCTGGCAGCGCATTCCAGGCATTTAGCACCCTCTATGTAAAAAAACCTGTCTCTCACTTCTCCTTTAAAATTACCCCTATTTACCTTTAACCAATGTGCCATAGTAATTGATACTCCTACTCTGAGAAAAAGACACTGACTATCCATTCTATCCATTCCTTTCTTTATTTTGTAAACTTCTGTCAGGTTGCTCCTCATCCTTCAACATTTAAGTGAATACAAACCATGTCTGTCCAATCTCTCCTCATAGCTAATGCCCTCCAAACCAGGCAACATCCCGGTAAAGCTGGTGACAACCGTGGGCCTGAAGGGTTTGCAGAGAATGCCCAAAAAGAATCACTCCCACCTACCTCCATTATTACATTATTGCTTGACTTCTTGCTAATTACTCCATGGTTAACTGCCACACAATTGATTTTGGCTAGAAGAACAAAATGTACTTCATTTTTGAATGGCTGAGCTGGAAGCTCCAGTCATATGTTTGAAATTGCAGCTTTATTTGCATGGTGTTAATCATCCAGTTTTGATTATTTCCTAGTCTGCTTGTAACACCAGAAGAGTAAGCTGCTCTGACTTAGCTAAACCTTGTTTTTGATCTCTCTCAATGTTAGAGTTCTGAAAAGAATACATATTTCACTCATAAGGTGAACAAATTCTAAGTTTGCGACTGCCCGACCTTCTCCAGCCATCAAATGTATTTGTATTCTTGTAAAAATGGCCTTTTTGTGCACAGCCAACTGAAACAATCTGCACTACTTGGCTGTTTAATTCTCATAAAATCAAAATATCAATTTGATTAATTAATAATTTATAACTTTTCTGTTTCGTCGATGTATGTTTGTATGTGAACATGCCATGAAGTATTCCCACAGGTTTTGAATGCAGCAATAAACCTGATTTTGTTTTAATCCTAAAGAAATTCTAAGTGTAATTTTTAATTGAACTTCACAGGGTTTTGGGGAATGCATCATAGCTTCTTTTTCTAAAATCAGTGAAGATAAAGAGAAAGGAAAACTAGAAAAGAACCACTTCCATTACAAACCACAGAGAACAATGAAAATAACTCATTTAATCTCTCCCTCTTATTTGTGATACAAATGATAATGTCTTCTATTTCGCACACAAGGAAATTCAATGCTAAAATGATGTATTTTCTAGTCTACTTGTAACACCAGAAGTGTAAGCTGCTCCAGGTTTTAGATTTTTAGATTAGATTACTTTACAGTGTGGAATCAGGCCCTTCGGCCCAACAAGTTCACGCCGACCTGCCGAAGCGCAACCCACCCATACCCCTACATTTACCCCTTACCTAACAATTCGGGCAATTTAGCATGGCCAATTCACCTGACCTGCACATCTTTGGACTGTGGGAGGAAACCGGAGCACCCGGAGCAACCCCACGCAGACACGGGGAGAACGTGCAAACTCCACACAGTCAGTTGCCTGAGGCGGGAATTGAACCCGGGTCTCCGGCGCTGTGAGGCAGCAGTGCTAACCACTGTGCCACCGTGCCGTGCATCGACGAAACAGAAAAGTTATAAATTATTTATTAATCAAATTGATATTTTGCTAAACCTTGTCTTTGATCTCTCTCAAAGTCAGAGTTCTGAAAAGAATAAATATTTCCCTCATAAACTGAACAAATTATAAGTTTGTGACCTACCTGGGAACCAAAGCACACACTAAACTCCTGGGGAAATAATCATAAAGTGCACTTCAAATAACTTCAGGTTTTCTAAGATTAAATCAAGGGACTTGCTGTTTCAGTGAATTAAAGCAGTTTTATTTTATGAGTGTGATCATTAATTTCACTGACGACTGGAAGAATTATTCTCATACACAGTAACATCAAAAATGGTACCTCATACTTTTAAACTCATATTCTGCAAAAATATATTCAAAACCAAGTTAAAGGAGTTTTTGTTATACTAGTGATAGAGAGTACTTTTGTAAAAGAATATTGGAAATAAAGTCATTTGTTCTTGAGATTTTACTGCACTTAAATGTTACAATAAGGCCTGCAAAACTGAACTACAGAACTGGACTACAGAATCTCCAAAGATAAACAGTGGTGGCAAAAATGTTTCTGGCCATTTCTAACAGAGCCTGCCGTATGTGGGCTGGTAGGGAGTTAGAGCAGGTGAACTGTGTATATGCCAGAAGTGTGCAGAACAGGCAGATTGTGGGTCAGTTAGCTTTTTCAGCTGATTTGATATGTTCTGCCAAGAACCATACAGGCCCAGTTAACACCCTTGTCTATTCACGGTCTCTTGTTCGGCTGGATGATGATCTCCCATTAAGTTGTTCTGGATGTACTGTGGTACTGTAGAAGAGTTTTGGTGACTTACTGAACTTTGAAGGGAGTGTTGCTTCCACCTGAGAGGAGATCAGAGGTGTTCTCAGCCCTGTTCGAATCATGAGGCTCACAATTTCACCTGCTTGGAATGCACCATAATAGGAGCATACAGCACAGTCAGCAGAAAGGAGAAATCTTACACAAGGAGAAAGAGGGCTTTTACAGAAGGCCACACCCACTAGAGGTATTCAGGGAGCACTTCTCCACTCCAGCCAGGAGCAATGTCTGAGGCAATGAAGGAGGCAGCCATTAAGGTGTACCAACTCTTGCCTTTCCTAATAAGGCTGCTGTGGTTGGCCTGTTGGCAATTCTATGATATCTGAAAGCAGAAATACTGAAAGGGCTGATTGGTTCAAAGAAGACAAGTGGCCTGGAATGCAAAAGGTCCCAAAGTTTTTTTTTGCAGATTGCTGAACATGCTAGATAGAAAAATGAGGATGAGGTGGAAGATGAATTATATGCAGAGGTCTTAATCAATGTGTTATCATATTGAATTAATGTATCCTTTAGTCATACGACAAACTCTAAAAAATCCTTGAGGAGAAAGTGAGGTCTGCAGATGCTGGAGATCAGAGCTGAAAATGTGTTGCTGGAAAAGCGCAGCAGGTCAGGCAGCATCCAGGGAACAGGAGAATCGACGTTTCGGGCATAAGCCCTTCTACATTCCTAAAGAAGGGCTTATGCCCGAAACGTCGATTCTCCTGTTCCCTGGATGCTGCCTGACCTGCTGCGCTTTTCCAGCAACACATTTTCAGCTCTAAAAAACCCTTACAAATTATGAGCTAATAATTCCAACAGAAAGCCCATATTCCCCTCTAGACTGAATTTCCACACTGCCTCCAAATGCCCCAAATTCTGTGCTTACTGAGACTGTGTCTCACTCCAGATGTGATCTATCCTTCCTGAATATATGCAGCTCGTGGAGATTGCTAGCTTAAACATTTTTTTTCCCCTTTTTTCTATATAATGATATCCTGGGCCTCCTCAAATCGATAAAATGTTTGGGCATTACTCAATGTCTTGTCCTGTCCTTTCTATTATGTAGCTTTTTATGTTACATCCAAGCTAAGTATTCTTAAAATTATGTGCATTTTGATTGCACAGACAATGGCAAATAATGGCCCAGTCTCTACCTTGACTGACACTAAATCACTATATATCATACAGCTAAGTAGGTTTGCAAGGAATTCTTATGTCCTTTAAGATATGCCTAGAGTTTGAATTAAACACTTGCTGCTGGCATTTCTGATATTGCACACATGGTAAAGATTTAGTGTCCTATTTCACAGAGCAAGGCTACAAAAAATAATCTGCTACTGGTTATTATGGTTCAACACTAATGATTTATGAGGACTCTTGGTGACAATATGCTTGGATAGGTGCTTGAAAGTACAAACTTTGCTGCCAACTTACCCTACTATCTTTAATTGACATCCACAGACATCTTCCTGATGTGTCCAAGTCAGTTTTGTCTGTAGTGGTTTGTTCTCATGCTTACTGTAGTGGATGCTTTTGAAGATACTTTTTATTTCCACAGACAACTGATCTGCTAGACCATTATTTGTAGGATGATTGCCTTGAGCTTTTCTCATCAAAAAAGGCTCTTGCAAGCCACAGATGCCTACATTTTCCACAGATACTGCAAAGTTAAACTGCACTGCAGTGAAAATCAGGGATGTAAGTCCCTCCTTCGTGTAATCTTCAGGTGCTCACCTTTGTTGTTACATTTTCCATTCCATTAGACTCTCCAAAACTGTCTTATGCTCAACACAAGGGGAATGATGTTGAAATACACAGCTTAACCAAGATGTGGCTTAGTATGACATAATAAAATACACGGTTTGAAAACTGATGCTGTTTTGTTAGAAGAGAGCAGGTTATGGAGTAATTTGATAGAACTGTTGAAAATTATTTAAAAATCGAATAGAACAATCAGAAAAAGATTGCTTTCAGTGATTGAGGGTACATTAAGGAGGAAAAATAGATAAAAGATTAAATGTAAAAGACTGGGGATCCAAGATGGCAGCGATCTAGGAAGATTGCGTTGCAGAGCTCCGCACCGCAGTGCAAGCAGGACAAACTTTTAACCCAGCCTATCTACACCAACGCGATATCCTGGAACTCAGGAAAGATTGTGGAGTCCCAGGAAACTATTAAAAATCAACTTACTTTGGTTTTCGCTGTCCAGGGATGCCGAAAAAAGGAAGAGCAGCGTCTGAGGCCAGACCCGTGGCCCAGCCTGCAGGATCCTCAAACTCAATTCCTTACCAGGCCTTGGTGAAGGACCTCACAAAATCCTGCAAGATGTTGGGTAAGCAGATACAGGAGAAGCTGGCCCCGATCTCTATCATGCTGCAGAAACATGAACAGCAGTTGAGAGACCTGGAGTAAAGGACGGATGAGGTAGAACACAGAGTTGCAGTGGTGGAAGTTGCTACCGGTTCCTCTGAGGATAGGGTCCAAGCCCTGGAAATGCAGGTGCGCAATTTGCTTGATCAAGTTGGTGATCTCGAGAACAGGAGCAGAACAAAAAATATTCGGATCGTCGGTCTGCTGGAGTGTAAGGAAGGTGAACAGCCAATGGAATTTATTGAGGACTGATTGCTGGAATTCCTTAACTTGGAGGCTGGAATGAGAAGCTTGAAGATTGTGAGGGCTCACCAGGTCATGGCGCGAAGGTCAGGTCTGGACCAACGTCCTCGTCCTCTCTCAATGAAGTTTCATCATGATAGAGATAAGGAGAGAATCGGGAAAGTTTCTAGAATCTAGGGGAAGGATCCAAAGGGCCTAGTTTACACGGGCTGTAAGATTATGTTCTTCCAGGACTTCTCAGCGGCAGTGATCCAGAAAAGAAAATCCTATTATGGTGTCAAGAGAAGACTGAGGGAGCTTGGGGTCCAGTACTCTCCGAGGTGTCCAGTCGTGCTTCGGATTACCTTAAATGGATCTGTATATCTCTTTGACACGTCGAAGAAGGCAAGAGACTTTGTGGACAAACTAATTTAATCTGAACAATTTAGTATGTACAATTAGTAGCGTTGTTTGGGTATGTCCTTGTTTTCTCTTTTAGAAAAAAGTAAGTCTGGTTAGGACTTTCTTTTCCTATCCTTTTTATTGGTAATAATCTGGTCTAAACTATGTTGGGTGGCAGTTGAGATGTGTACTTCCAATTTCTATATTAAGTTATACCAAAGGATGGGTGGGGTACCTACTTTTTTTCAAAATTTCCTTATTCACATTGCTATTTCATAGTGTGTTTTCTTTCTTTTCTGCTGTGTTTGTGGTGTGGCTCCAGCTAGGAGGAGGGAAAATGGTTGAGAAGTCTAGATGCCTACTTACTGGCAGCTTATGCCCAGTTCAGGTATTTAAATGCCCGGGTTGCGGTATAGGCAGCGGGATGGGAAGTTGGGTGTTGGGATATGTAGATGCCCTCTTTGGGCATTATACGTTGGTTTGTTTTATGTTGTATAAAGTCTTTGATAGCTTTGTAGGTTTGTTAATTATAGTGTTTTTAGTTTATGTAGTGTTTATGCTCAATGGATCTTGCAACGTTTTACGGTTTTTTCCAGTCCATACAGATGTCACACCAGGATTGATTTTTTTTTCTGACCCCTTATGGCAACCCTGGACTCAGTAGCATCTTATATAATTGGTAATATTATCATCTCCGATCATGCCCCAGTGTACCCGTTGATTAAGATTAAGGATGTTACAGTGGGCCCAAGGCATTGGCAAATGAATCCCTTTATCCTTAATGATAATAAGTTTGTGGAGTACTTCTCTGGGGAATTTTGGGCATTCTTAGACATTAACTCAGGCTCGGTTAGTAGCCAGTCCATCCTTTGGGAAACTGCTAATGCCTATGCCAGGAGGTTAGTTATCTCCTACTCTGCCTGTAGGATGCGGCAGAAGGGTGAGCAGCAATGTCTCTTTGAAGCACAGTTGAAAGCAGCCGAGAGGGCTTACTTTGAAAGGCCCTTGTTGAAAAATGTGTTGCTGGAAAAGCGCAGCAGGTCAAGCAGCATCAAAGGAGCAGGAGAATTGACGTTTCAGGCATAAGCCCTTCTTCAGGAATGAGGAGGATGTGCCAAGCAGGCTAAGATGAAAGGTAGGGAGGAAGGACTTGGGGGAGGGGCATTGGGAATACGATAGATAGAAGGAGGTTAAGTTGAGGGTGATAGGCCGGAGAGGGGTTGGGGGCGGAGAGGTCGGGAAGAAGATTGCAGGTCAAGAAGGTGGTGCTGAGTCCGAGGGTTGGGACTGAGAAAAGGTAGGGGGAG
>NC_057725.1:35003854-35052224 GCF_004010195.1 Chiloscyllium plagiosum
GCAGAGATCGGCAGGGGGGCGGAGTTAGGCATGGGGGCAGAGATCGGCACGGGGGTGGGGATCGACACGGGGGCGGAGACGCATGCGGCGTGGTCGGTGTGTAGGCGAGTGACGTCACTGGGGGCGAAAGTAGATGCAGCGACGGCAACTCCGGGGGAGGAAGTGGCTGCGGCGAATGCAGAAACGGTGTTGTTCTCGGTGGTTGTGGACCCCGTAGAGTCCACAAATCTGTCAGCGATGGTCTTCCTGGCAATCATGGAGGCGGTTATCTGGGCGGCAATCGCGGAGGTTGCAAGGTCGGTGGGGGTGGAAGTGATGTCACGGTTCACGGCAGAGGTTGCTGCAGCAGCCGCGTGGTTAATGGCACCCGAGCAGTTCCGGAGGCCGATGGAAGATTCTGGAACGGTTAAGGAATCCGGAGTGTGGGGGTAAGTACATGAAAGTTTTTGGTACTTACTGTCTTTAATTTCCAATATGGCTAGGAAGAACTGTTTGTTTAGTGTATGGATTCTTCTGTGGATGAAGAACAGTAGAGGTCCTTTGCAGGTCTGTGAGAGTGTTGTCCTAAGCTGGGGCAGGGCTGACTGTAGGGAATGTAGGTAGCGGCGCATGGCTGCAAGCGTGGATCGAAGGATCCGGAGGGAGGTCTGTTGTTGGAGGCTTCGGATTTGTTGTAGGTACTGGTTGTCCTGGTTGGGTCCAAATTTTGTTGGTCTGAATGTAGTCCGGAGTCCATGTGGGGTCAGGCGGTTCCGTAGACAGGTGCTGAGGAAGGAGATGTGGCTGTGGTACCGAGGCCCTTGTTGGTCAAGCTACAGAGGATTATAGCACTGCGGTCTGCATTGAATTCCATGCTCCCACAGACAGCAAAGAAAGAGCTTACTTTCGCAAAACAAAGGTTAAATGCGCATGTGATAGACCAGGCAAATATTTAATATATCTCACCAGGAAAAGGAGTGCCTCTCAAGCCATTACGCCAATTAGGAAAGGCTCTGGGAACCTAACATTTGATTCCAAAAAGATTAAGGTGGCATTCAGAGATTTTACTCCAAATTATACTAATCAGAGGGTTGTGAGGAGGGGCAGGCCAATATGGAGTCCTTTTCCAAGGATCTGGAGCTCCTGAGCATGACCCCTGAACAAGAGTCTTTTCTCAATGCCCCCTTACCAGCAAGATGTGCAGGAAGTTGTGAATTCAGCTTCAGATGGAAAGGCACCCAGTCCTGATGGACTTCCCAGCGATTTCTATAAGGAATTTCTAAACATATTGGTAGACCCGATGCTCAACATGTTCAATGACTCATGCAATCATGATCATCTCCTGTCATCTCTAAGAGAGGCCAATATTTCACTTATTCTTTAAAAAGGGAAAGTCCCGGAGGACTGTGCTTCATACAATACCATTTCACTCTTAAATGTCAACTTCAAAATCCTCTCTAAGACTGTTGCATTAAGGCTGGAGACTGTGTTATCTTCTATTGTTAAAGGAGACCAGAAAAGCTTCATAAAGGGCCGTAGATCTTCCAATAATATCGGGAGGCTGCTTAATGTAATTCAAACGTGTCAACAACAGTCAATACAGGGATTGGTAATTTCTCTAGATGCAGAGAAGGCATTGACCGAGTTGAGTGGCTGTACCTTTTTTATACTCTTTGGCTTGGGCGAAGTCTTTATAAGATGGGTAAAGGTCCTCTACAGTGACCCTCTTGCTGTGGTCATCACCAATGACGTGCCATCCAGCAATTTTAACAGTTTTAGGGGCAGCCAGCACAGCTGTCCCCTTTCGCCATTGCTTTTTACATTGGTGTTTGAACCATTGGCGGAGATCATTTGTAGGGATCCTAAAATATCAACTCCAGAAGTGGGGTCAAAATTACATAAGATTTTGTAGTACATGGACCATGTTCTTATTTTTTTGTCAAATCCAGCAGTATCGGTGCCGAGCCTGATACATCGCATCAGGCCTTTTGGTACCTTTTCAGGGTACAAGATTAATTTTGCAAATTCAGAGGTGGTTTTACGAAAGTGCTTGGTCTTGAGGGTGAATATCGATTCCCATTTAAGTGGTCACGGGGGTGGGGGGGTGTGCATTTGGGCATGTTCATCACTTCAGTTCTCGATTGTTTGTTTGAAGCTAATTTTGATCAATTATTCAACAAAATCAACAAGACCTTCAAAGATGGGAGGTGCTTCTGGCCTCATGGTTAGGTTGGACAGAGCTTATGAAGATGAATATTCGCACCCTCCCCTCCCCCTTTGTTGTACCCTATACGGATGTTCCCCCAATTTTCGATAAGCAAACTTTAGGAGACTGAACAGCTGGTTTAGCTCATTTATTTGGCATCATAAGTGGCCCCTTATTAAATTAGCTAAACTGCAATTACCTCACAGATCGGGGGGAGTGGATCTCCTGGACCTTAAAAAATATCAACTAAGCTCGCTTTTATCTTACACGAGTGTTTAGGCTTGTGGGATGATATAGTCATGATTAAATATAGGGTGGGGAATGGGTCTGGGTGGGTTACTCTTTGGAGGGTCGGTGTGGACTTACAGGGCCAAATGGCCTGTTTCCATACTGTAGGGAATCTAATCTACAGGAAGTGACAGAAAATTAGTTATGTTTGAAGCAACATTGTAGGGGATTGCTGGAAAGATAACTGAACAGTAAAAAAGTTTGTCGCTTGTGTATCTTGAGAATGCCAAAACAACAATAGCTTCTATTTACATGATGACATTAATGTTATAAAGCAAAAAAGTGCCTCACAGGAGGGTAATCGAATATGAGGAGTTTTGAGTGTAGGTTTTCAATGGCTTGGTCAAAGAGGTAGGTTTGAAAGAGGGGCTAAAAAGAAATAAAGAAATGGTAAAGTCACGGAGAGGTATAAGGAGGGAATGTTAGAGCTTCGAGCCTCGACAGTTGGAGGCACAGCCAACAATGGTGAAATGGTTAAAATTGTGGAAATTCACAAAGCCAGAATTAGAGGAATATAGATATCCTTGGAGGACTCTAGAATTGATGAATATTACAAAACTAGGCAGGGAAAGGGACAAGGCCATGGGAGGATCTGAATAACAAGTACAAAAATATTAAAACTGATTACTTAACCAGAAGCCAATGTAAACAGTATAAGAATGATGGGTGAATAGCATTTGGTGCGAGTAGGGCACAGATGGAAAAGTTTTGGATGTTCTCCATTTTAGAGTAGGTGGAAAAATTGTAGTCAGACAAGAATGGATTGGAATAGTTAAGGCTAGAGATAACAAAGGCATTGATAAGGAAGTTAACAGCTGAAGCAGGGGATCATTCAGTAATGTCATGGAGCTGGAACTGGTCTTTTTAATGATAGCACCAATAATTGGTCCAAAGATTATATGCAAATTGTTTGAGACTTAATAGCGAGGGATGCAGTCTGTGACTAGGGGATAGAGGTTTTGTTGGGGTCTAAAGATATTAGCTTTGGTCTTGCTAATAGTTCGTCAAAGAAACTTTTTCTCATCAACACTGGATGTCAACCAAGCAAGCCGTTAATTTAGAAACATTGGAGATATCAAAAGAAGCTAATGGTAGGTAGAGCTGGTTTAATTGGTGTACAGCCTACACATAGGAGAACATGAGACTCTTTGAGCCTAGATTTAATTTTGTAAAGGGAAGCATTTAGAATAATTGTTAAATGGAATACAAGGAACAGACATCCAAAAAGAAATACCAATCAGAAGCAAAGAAAGATTGAAGAGAGCTTGCAAAAAATTACATAAATGCATCAACAATTTTTAAAAAGTACTTTCTTTAATTAATTACACTTGTTTTTTTTTACTTGTTCCAGACAAAAGAAACTGTTGAGGTCAAAACATTGAAGACTTCAAAGAAAGATGTAAATATGGTCCTTAGGGTTTGAAGGATATGGAGAGAAAGCGGGAAAAAGATACTGAGTTGGACGGTCAGCCATGATTGTATTGAATGGCAGAGCAGGCTTGAAGGGCAGAATAGCCCATATCTGCTCCAATTTTTATGAGTCAACCTTTCCTCATATAAAAAGCTGCTCATTCCTTGTGAACCTTTTCTGAAGGTGACCTATACTCTGTGCTCCAAATGTGGTTTCATCAGTGCTCTTTATAAGTTCATCCATTTACTTATAAACTGAACAACTGTTTGACATTTCAGTAACTTTCCAGTGTGTTGCTAAATGAAGAGGCCTTTGAAGAGGGCATTGGATAATTATTTAGATGAGAATAGTGTGCAAGAGTACAGGGAAAAAGCAGGAGGTTGGCATTATGTATTTTTGCCCATTTATCAAGCTGGTACAGGCATTATAGGTCAAACAGCCTCCTTCTGCACCATAACAATTCTGTGATTCTGTGAATGTGAGTTAGGCAAATACGTAAGGTGCTGAGGGAGTGAGTTAAGGAGGTAAGGGACAAGGATGGCCAGGTGTGTAAGGGTAACACAGTGGTTAGGTTTACAGGGTGGGTTAGGTGGCAGGTAGCAAGAGACAAGGTTAATGGAATGTCAGAGTGGATGAGTAACTCAACTGGGGCATAATCCGATCCAATTGGAAGTAGGGTGTTTAGTTGTGTTGTGTCCAGAGGTTGGGGGCAAAGAGAATTGGTTTGGATCCAGAGCTGGTGGAGGGCCATGTGGATAAAGGAAGTCTTGTGGGGTTTTCTATAGCACAGGATGTACTTGGCAGCGATCAGAGGAATCTTGCCATTTCTTTATTTATTAGTTAACCTTGCTAGTGCAAATAAATGTTACAAACATTAAACTTTACTGCTGTTAATAAACCTCACTAATATTGATAAATCCTACTAATATGTAACATACCTTGCCAATGGCAACAAACCTTACTTAAAATAAAAGAGATCATACTCACCAGCTTCTCACTTGTTGATTATCATTGCTATTTACTATTTTGGTTGTTTTTTTTATTTAGCCAGTTATTTAAAATCAGCAATAAACAGAAACACAAACCAGTCAATCAACTCAGGACACTTCTGTAACATTACACCACAACATCTGCTTCTGAACATGGTTCTCAGTCAATAGATTGTGCAGGGACAGTTAATCCCAAAGTCTCCTCTGAACTCCCAACTATTTGCTAGTGCTCACATCACCTCAGAATTCTTGTTTTCTCAATCATCCCAATGTCCCCTCTAAAGTCCTGACAATTCACTGGACCCAAAGTTTCCTCTAAAATCTTAACTTTTCATTAGTCCCCAACTGTCCTCCAAACTTTGAGCTTTTCACTTATTCCAAAGTCTTCTTCTAACTGTTGGCTTGACACTTGTCCCATAGACACATACAGTACAGAAGAAGGAGCCCATCTTCGCTGCACCAGCTGAAGAAACAAGCCACCCATTCAATATCAGGTTCCAGTACCAGGTCCATAGACCTGCAAATTACATTACTTCAGGGGCAGATCCAGGTTCTTCTTTGTTTGTTCTTATTTGCACATGGGATGTGGGCATCGCTGGCTGGCGGGCAATTATTGCCTAACCCTGGCTACCCTTAAGAAGGTGGCAATGAGGTGCCTTTTTGAACTGCTATAGTCCATGATCACAGATGATTGGAACATAAGGAATGGGAACCATTTTCGAAAAAGGCTGTCATAGAGTCTTAGAGTTATACAGCACAGAAACAGACTTTGGTCTAACTTGTCCATGCTGACCAGTTATCATAAACTGACCTAATCCCATTTGGCTCACATCCCTTTAAACCCATCCTATTCATAGACCCATCCAAATGCCTTTTAAATTTTGCAATTGCACCCACCTCCTCTGGCAGTTCATTTTATACATGCGCCACCATCTATTGTAAACTTTGCCCCTCAGGTCCCTTGTAAATCTTTCTTCTCTCAGCTTAAACCTATGCCTTCCAATTTTGGACTCCCCTATCCTGGGAAAAAGTCCTTGGCTATTCATCCTGATTGTTCCCCTTTATAAACCTCTATAAGGTCAATGCAAGAGAAAATGCAGGACTACACAGTTGTCACCTGCAATTCTCTGTACCTGTGGAAATCTACCAATTACTCATCTACTTCCTGCTTACATGG
Organism: Chiloscyllium plagiosum; assembly: GCF_004010195.1. NCBI lineage: Eukaryota > Metazoa > Chordata > Chondrichthyes > Orectolobiformes > Hemiscylliidae > Chiloscyllium > Chiloscyllium plagiosum. The sequence goes on from NC_057725.1 coordinate 35,009,905, forward strand.
TAGCCACGGGGTAAGGATGAATTCTTGTTGCTTTCCAAAGACTGCTTCAATCACTTCCCTGATTTGACTACGCACAACAAACGTACTTCCTGATAAGACTCTTGATCGAATATGGGATAATCCAAAAACATAAACATTATGGGCCAAACAGCAAAAAGTAGTAGTGTCTATGCCTGGTGACTGGGCTCCAAGTCTTAACACAGCAGGTCACACAGCTCAATCACAGTCTCCTTGCTGAAGCAGAGATAGTTGGCACAGTTCCTACATCAGGTTCAGGTGAGTCAGTTGGTGCCTGAAGGCCTGCATACTGTAAAGTCTCCTGCATCCACCCATTCTCCACCCTCATCTAACTGTCTCACTCAGTTTGTACTACTTTCTCCTCATTTGGTAAATTCGAAGGCAACCCAAGCATCATGTACATGTTTCACGATTGTGTTGAAATCAATCCCCCCAAAAAAAAGACGACATTTTCCAAAGCTCAATCACCAAAACAAATAAAAAGCCACATTTTTTGCCACAAAAGTACACCAGCACGCTACAAAGAAATGACAGAAGTTTATCTCAACAGGGTAAGAAACCATCTTAATTTAATTTGAACGCAGACCAACAATAACATAGTTCTTTCCCGGTGCTCCTCGAGACCAATTTCATGAAAAGGTTGTAATTCTTTATTAGTCTACTTTAATTCAGCCAGTAGGCTGAATATGACATCAGATATATTTCCGCTACTCAGACACAAAACATTGCACAAAGATTGATCATTCTTGTTCCAATTTTACACCCACAGATTAGGCAAAATGGGGTCCAATTTTCCCATATATTGTTGTACATATGCTATTAATAAATCTTGTTGAGACAAAATAAATGCAGTCACTAACCAAGAATGGTACATTTGTTGTTGTTTTAGCAGCCTGTGTTGGTAAAACAAAGAAAAAGTGAAGTATCTTTCATTTATTACAAATGGACACTCGGAACTGTTGGACTAATGCTCTTTTTTTTTGTTTGTCTGATTGGTTTGTTTCATTTCAGAGCATTAGCTTTGGAATTTTCCATAAATCATGCAAACAGCTGAGAAAACGAATTCTGTGCTGTCACAATGAATATCCTAATAGACTAAGAAAACACCTCAGTAAGAATATTCACAGTGCACAGAAATACAAGTCTGAAATAAATGTCCCAGTGAATGTGTTTACAACCCAAAGTTTTGTAGTCTCATTTGAAAAAAAAACAAGTTTAAATTTTAAAAAGTATCTTATTTGTTCAACCTCTATTTTAGTTACTTAGTACACCAGTTTAGCAATGGTTTTATTTACTTTGCAAAGAACTGGCAGTCACCCATGAACACACAGTGCTGGTAGCATTTGTTGCAAATGAGTAGTTCTTTCCGATAACACATAAAGTACAAAATAAAGAATATTTTAAATTTCCACCCACTTGGCATACTTATCCTGTTTTACTTACAAGAAATGAATGGAGGATCTGGTTAAGCTCACACAATGATCTTTGGGCAAAAAATAAAAGCGACACCCTCAGCTAAAAAAGATGCTGATGAGATCCTATTACTTTCCAGCTGGACAAAGATCAAGCACCGAGACGTCAAAGCATTATAACGAACTGTTCAGACACAGATTCTAGTTGAAACAAAAAGGAACTGCATAAGAACTGGCAATATCCTCCAGTGATTTTCATCGTGGCGTACACTGAAAAGTATTTCTTTTATGTAAAACAAGACTAAGACGATTTTGGGGAAGGGGGTGGCGCACAGGAGACGATTCTCTCAGGTACCACCTCAGGCACGTTCACTGTGTATTGTATCATTTTTGTTGTCTGATAAATTCTATTTAAAACATTCCTCCATGTTAACATTCAGCTATGTGCTGGATAATATGCCCTGATGATGACTGGAGCAAAATGAAAATGTAATCCAAAAAATATGGGGTTATCTTATACAGGTGTAACCACACTGGATTAAAAAGGTTTAAAAACAATCTCTTTGAGGTTATGATTTGTGTGTACATGCTTTCAAGTCAAAAACCACTGCCAACTTTAACAATTTTAAAAAATATATATCTATTGGTTGTTAAAACAACTGACTGTCTTTTTCTGATCCTCATTTAGAGTTAAGACATGAACTTCCAACATGGATTGGTCCATGCTTATGGATAAACTTTGTTTTCTTCATTATGATCAACCAGGAAACTCTCACTGATAACATATTGGATGGAGTTACTGACTGATAATCAGCTTATTTAGATATATCACAAACACACCTTCTGTGGTCAACAGGTCTTGAGCCAGAGCTTTAAGCCCAGAAGTAGGGATGCGAGCACTGCACCCAAAACCTGCTAAAACAAATAAAAAAGGGACTTAGTTATTAGTAATAACTTAGCTATTCAGCCCTGCGGGAAGTTAAGACTCAGTATTGATCGTCAAGGAAATCCAACTGCGCACACAATGTATTTCAGGGGGTCGATCACTATCTCAGATGTCAAGGGAAGTCAGTGGCCGTGTGGTATTATCATTAGACTATCAACTCAAAGACCCAGGAAATGTTTTGGGTACTCAGGTTAAACTCCCAGCAAATAGTGGAATTTGAATTTAATATAGATCAGTCCTTACCCAATCCAGCCAACACGTGAGTCCAGCTATGTGTTTGACTCTCAACTGCTCACTGAAACAGCCTAGCTAGTTATTAATTGCTACAAAGACTCAAAAAAGGAGATGAAACCAGATGGGCAACCTTGTATCAGAAATGACAATGTTAAACACAGCCCAACAAAGGTAGAAGTACAGTGGTACACTGTCGGGAGGGAATTCCCCTCGGAGTCATAGACATGTACAGCACAGAAACAGACCCTTTGGTCCAACCCGTCCATGCCAACCAGATATCCCAACCCAATCTAGTCCCACCTGCCAGCACTCGGCCCATATCCCTCCAAATGCTTCCTATTCATATACCCATCCAAATGCCTCTTAAATGTTGCAATTGTACCAGCCTCCACCACATCCTATGGCAACTCATTCCACACACATACCATCCTCTGCGTGAAAAAGTTGCCCCTTAGGTCTCTTTTATATCTTTCCCCTTTCACCCTAAACCTAAGCCCTCTAGTTCTCAGTATTTACTGTGGAAAAGGATATGGAAGATATAGACTATAGGGAAATAGATGGTGACATCTTGCAAAATGTCCAGATTACAGAGGAGGAAGTGCTGGATGTCTTGAAACACATAACGATGGATAAATCCCAAGGACCTGATCAGGTTTACCCTAGAACTCTGTGGAAAGCTAGAGAAGTGATTGCTGGGCCTGTTGCTGAGATATTTGTATCATCGATAGTCACAGGTGATGTACTGGAAGACTGGAGGTTGGCTAATGTGGTGCCACTGTTTAAGAAGGGCGGTAAAGACAAGCCAGGGAACTATAGGCCAGTGAACCTGACGTCGGTGGGGGGCAAGTTGTTGGAGGGAATCCTGAGGGACAGGATGTACATGTATTTGGAAAGACGAGGACTGTTTCGGGATAGTCAACATGGCTTTGTGCGTGGGAAATTATGTCTCACAAACTTGATTGAGTTTTTTGAGGAAGTAACAAAGAGATTGATGAGGGCAGAGCGGTAGATGTGATCTATATGGACTTCAGTAAGGTGTTCAACAAGGTTCCCCATGGGAGACTGATTAACAAGGTCAGATCTCTTGGAATACACGGAGAACTAGCCATTTGGATACAGAACTGGCTCAAAGGTAGAAGATAGAGGGTAGTGGTGGAGGGTTGTTTTTCAGACTGGAGGTCTGTGACCAGTGGAGTGTCACAAGGATCGGTGCTGGGTCCTCTTTACATAAATGATTTGGATGCGAGCATAAGAGATACAGTTCGTAAGTTTGCTGATGACACCAAAATTGGAGATGTAGTGGAGAGCGAAGAGGGTTACCTCAGATTACAACAGGAACTTGACCAGATGGGCCAATAGGCTAAGAAATGGCAGATGGAGTTTCATTCAGATAAATGCGAGGTGCTGCATTTTGAGAAAGCACTTATACACTTAATGGTAAGGTCCTAGGGAGCGTTGCTGAACAAAGAGTGCAGGTTCATAGCTCCTTGAAAGTGGAGTCGCAGGTAGATAGGATAGTGAAGAAGGCATTTGATATTTTTTTAGATTAGATTACTTTACAGTGTGGAAACAGGCCCTTCGGCCCAACAAGTTCACATCGCCCCGCCGAAGCGCAAACCACCCATACCCCTACATTTACCCCTTACCTAACACTACGGGCAATTTAGCATGGCCAATTCACCTGACCTGCACATCTTTGTGACTGTGGGAGGAAACCGGAGCACCCGGAGGAAACCCACGCAGACACGGGGAGAATGTGCAAACTCCACACAGTCAGTCGCCTGAGGCGGGAATTGAACCCGGGTCTCTGGCGCTGTGAGGCAGCAGTGCTAACCACTGTGCCACCGTGCCGCCCTTAGTGCAGGAGGGCATGTCAGGAGCAGCACCATGCTTGCTTAAAAATGAGATGTCAATATGGCTAAGCTACAAAACCAGACTACATGCATGCCAAACACTATACATCGTAAGTGATAGGTGGCATTAAGTAACTCCACAGCCAACAGATCAGATCTGAACTCTTGAATTCTGCCACATCCAGTAATGAATGGTGGTGGACAATTATACAACTCACTGAAGGAGCAGGCTTTACAAATATCTACATCCTCTATAATTGGACAGACCAACATATAAGTGGAAAAGATAAGACTGAAGCATTTGCAACATTCTTCAGCCAGGAGTACACAGTGGATGACCCAACTTGGTATCCTCCAGAGGACTCCAGTATCACAGATATCAGTTTTCAGCCAATTGAATTCACTCCATGTGACATCAAGAAACAGTTGAAATAACCTGCTCACTCACAGCCAGTTTGGATTCCACCAGGGCCACTCAGCATTTCAAACATGGACAAAAGAGTTGGATTTAGAAAATGGGATCAGAGTGACTACTCTTGACACTAAGGCCACATTTGACTGAATGTGGCATCACTGAGCCCTGGCAAAATTGGAGTCAATAGGAATCAGGTGAAACATTTTTGCTGGTTGGAATCATACCTGGCACATAGGAAGAGGGTTGTGTTTGTTGAAGGTCAAGCATCTCAGCTCTAGGTCATCTCTGCAGGAGTTCCTCAAGGTAGTGTCCTAGGCCCAACCATCCTCAGCTTTTTTCATTAATGACCTACTCTCCATCAGAAGATCAGAAGTAGGGATGTTTGCCGATACTTGCACAATCGAAGACTATGGTGCTGGAAAAGCACAGCCGGTCAGGCAGCATCTGAGGAGCAAGAGAATCAATGTTTCAAGCTTAAGCTCCTGATGAAGAGATTATCCTCCAAACGTTGATTCTCCTACTCCTCGGATGCTGCCTGACCTGCTGTGTTTTTCCAGCACTACACTCTTGACTCCAGCATCTGCAGTCCTCACTTTCTTCTCAGTGCTTGTGCAATGTTCAACACAACTTGTGATTACTTCAATACTGAAGCAGTCCATACACAAATTCAGCAAAACCTAGAAAATATACCTTGGGCTGAAAGGTGCCAAGTAACATTCATGCCACTTAAATACCGGCAATAAGACAATATCTCCAATAAGAGAAATTCTAACCACCACCCCTTGACTTTCAAGGCATTATCTTCAATGAATCACCCATAATCAACATCTTGGAGGTTACCAGTAACAAAAAGCTGGACTGGATTTACCACATAAACACAGAGGCTCAAAGAACAGGTCAGAAACTAGGAGTGCAAGTAGCTCACCTCCTGACTCCCCAAAACCTATCTACTATCTACAAGGCATAAGTCAGGAGTGTGATGGATTACTCCCCATTTGCCTGGATGGGTGCAGCTTCAACCAGACTCAAGAAATTTGACAGCATTCGGGACATAGTAGCCCATATGATTGGCACTACATCTACAAACATCCACTCCCTCCACCACCGATGCTCAGTAGTAGCAGAATGCACTATTTCCAAATATACTGCAGATATTCCCCAAAGATCCTTTGATAGCATCTTCTAAACCACAATCACTTCTCTCCAGAAAGACAAGGGCAGCAGATACATGGAACACCACCACCTGCAAGTTCCCCTTCAAGCCAATCACCATCCTGACTTGGAAAGGTATAGCTGTCCCCTCAGGAAATTCCGGTTGAGAAGGAAGTGCTTCAAACTTATAAAATTAGCATACATAAATACATGGATATCATGTACTTAATGTACTGGAGACACATACTCAGTTATATCTAGAGCCAAAATACAAATCCAGAAAGTTTGCTTTTATTTTGGGGAAAAAAATCCTTGTGCAGTGGAAGTGGAGGGCATTACATTGTGGTATGGAACTTAGAACTGCCAAATATTTGACCTTTCGGTTGATCAATACCATATTCCAATGGTGTGTTTGTCCTGCTGGGAGCTTCTTCTGCCTGTTCCCAATACATCAGAACAAGTGTTTGCTCTGGTTTACAGTAAGCGTAACAAAGAGACTTCCCAACAACAAAAAAACCTAATGAAGAGAGTTCAACTAAACTTGGAATACAGTTAGGGTATAACCCAACCAAGCACTGATCGGTTTTAAATGATACAAATTCAGATCTTAGAGCATTTTTGTATGTAAATTAACTTTGGGAGCTAGGGTAAACGGACTTCCTTTTAACAATGCTGTGGTTACTCTGATTTAGAATGTTGTCATTTTAGAATTTTCCAAATTATTTGAGGCACTATGTGTGCAATTTATCACAGCCCTGAAAACGTGAGCAGAATTTTCAGAGCAGGCTATTGCAAGTGGGTTGACCTGAACATGGAAACTCGTTTTTTTCAGCTTCATAGTTACAGAGCATCAATTAGGCTGGGAAATACCTCAAGGAAGAACTTTGTTATTGTAGCAACGTTGAATTAACACAGCATGGGGGATGCTATGTGCTCTATCATGTGCCCTATTCATTTGTTCTATTGTATGTCCACCAAAATAGTACAGGCAAACTACAAAAACATTAGTTTGCTTTTATCTAGTCATTTCCATGTTCTTGTGTTCAATTGATTTGCTTATTATCCATAAATGTATTACTCTTATGAAAGAAAGAAATTAGTTTACCTAATGAATATTTCCCAACATGATTGATGATACTTAAATATAAACAGCAAAAACAACACTTGACAATTTGCAACAGCGTATTGTCAACATTGAATTTATTTTGTAAACAAAACTAATATTAAAAAATGAGCCAGTGTAACTGACAGTGTGAGTAAAATGAGTAGGTAATTTTAGCAAAAGAGGAGTTTTAAAAAATTACAGGAAATCTTTAATAATGAATTGTACAATTGCCTAAGAATTCAAGATTAAATTTCAACACATAATTTTTCATTTAATACAGCAACATTACCTAACTATTTTAATTCATCATTTATTCTATAGATTAGTGCACATTAACATGGCTTCTCCGCTTTGAGACCATGTAATTTCAATGTTTTGGATATGCATTCCTTTTTAAAACATGGTGCTGCCAACCAATGGTATCATCTTTCTTTTTTAACTCAAAACATTTAGTTCATCTTCCTTGCGACTTTCACTTTACTGCCAAAGTCTTAAAACTGTACATTGGCAATACTAATATTATTTTTCCATTTATGTCAGTCCTTGTCATGTCAACTATCTCAAAGCACTTCACCCAATGAATATTTTCAGTTGCAGAATCTGTTGCTTTTTCTAGCAAATGCACAGAGAAGACAGAATAAAAAGGTTAGTGATGGAGTTGCTATCTCAATATCTTACACTTTAAATGTGAAGAGGCTGAGCTTTGAACGGTTGAGCAGTCCACTCAAATCCCTGACTTTGTCTTTTTATATGTTTATCTTTTTATATCATCATTGATCATTGAATTATGAAAGGAACACAAATAGAGGACAATTGAAATGGCACAGGATGCCACCTTGGTGAAGCTTGCGCATCTGTAGAAGGACACCTCCACTTTATGGGGTAAGTAAGTCCGAACATCTTTTGCTTTGGAGTCAATCTTGTATCTTCCCTTTCAAAGCTGCTTGGAAACTCTGGAATCTGTCTGTGACTGGGGGAGATGGAAGGAAGCAGATGAGGTTGCAGAGGAGCTGCCTTTGCAGAGGAGTATGAGCTCAATCAACATTATTTCAGCGAGGTGAATTGTATTCCAAATTCCAAAATCAAATGTGGCTTTATACAGGTTCAAGCTACTTAGAAATTCTAAGAATAGGGGCTTCCCTCCTCCTGGCCCGTCTCCTCGCCTCCCTTGCTATGGATGAAGTAAATTGGCCTTTGCAAAATGTTAAAAAGATTCACACTGGCATAGCAGGATTCATGCCATTTTCCCGAGGATTCTGCCAGGCTTGGATGGTGGGATTGTAGGACCAGGATTTAAACCAGAATAGGTTTTACCCTTATTTCAAATTATTTCCAGACATGGAAAAAAAAGCTTCATATTTCAACTATCTGCAATGGAGCAGGCAGAATGAAATGCAAACAACCTGATCTACAGAACTGATTAAGCCAATTGAAACAATATGAGCACTGGCTATAGGATTTGGGTTGAGATACAATCATTGAATCAAAAAATAGTTATGGCACATAAGGAGGCCATTTGTCCCAATGTGCCTGCACCGGCTAATTAAATGAGCACCATTATCTCTGGTACTAATCTGCTTTTCTCCCATACACTTGGAAATCAAAATAATCATTCAATGCTCTCTTGGATGCCTCAATTGAACCTGCCTTCACCACACTTTCAGGCAGTATATTTCATACCCCCAACTACTCACTGAGTACAAAATATTTTTGTCACTTCAGCTTTACTTCTTTCACTGATCACGTTAAAACTATGCCCTCTTGTGCATTTTATTAGGAGAAACGATTTCTCCAAATCTATGCTATCCAGTCCATTCATGATTTTGAAGACTTCTATCAGATTTCCTCTAAGAAGAACAGTTCTAACTTCTTCAGTGTATTCTTATAACTAAAGTTTCTCATCCCTGCAAGCATCCTTGTAAACTACTTCGGCACACTATCCGATGCATTGCCTAAAACGGTACACTGAGGTCGAACAAGTATTTTACACAAGTGCAACATCATTATCTTGCTCTTTTACTCTGTATTCTCATGAACAAAACCAAGGATACTGTGTCCTTTACTTACTGCTCTCACTACCTGTCCTGCACTTTCAATGATCTGAGCACATATACATGTAGGTCCCTTTGCTCTTGCATCTTACCCTAACTTAGAATTGTACCCTTTATTTTAAGTTGTCTTTCAATGTTCTTTATTGCATCACCACACACTTCTCTACATTGAATCTTATTTACCTCCATCAGCTCAGTCTACCAACTTGTGTGTCTTTCTGGAGTTCTACACTGTCCTTCTCACAGTTTACAATTTTTCCAAGCTTTGCATCATCTGCAGAGTTTGAAAAATCCCCTTTCACACCAAGATCTAGATCATTAATGTACCATCAGGGAAACAGAGGAGCCCAAAACTGACCTATGTGAACTCCACTGCCAACTTTCATCCAGCCTGAAAAATATCTATTGACCATTACTCCATTGGCATTCATATTGCAACCGACTGTTTGATTTCATGCATGATTTATAATTTTCCTCAAAAGATCTGTCGTGTGGCATTGTATAAATGCATTCCGAAAGCTCACATACACCACATCAATGATGTTACCTCATCAACTCTGTTGCCTCTTAGATAATCTTCATAAAATTATTTAACCATGATTCTCACTTTAGAAGTCCATGCTGACTCTTCCTACTCAACCTAGCCTTTTTCATGTAGTTACTAATTCTATCCTGAATTCATGTCTCTAGAAATCTCCTCACTACTGAAACTAAATTGATTGGTTTCAGATCACTGAGCCTATCCTTATAACATTTCTTGATCAAGGCTGTAATGTTCACAATTTTCCAGTTTTTTTGGCACTTCCCCAAGTTTGGAGAAAACTGAAAGATTATGGCCAGTGCTCCTGCAATTTCCATTCTCACTGTCTTCAAAATCCTGCTCCCAGTGTCTCCACTCCCCAATACTCATGTGCTGTCAATTTTGAAACCTTCTAGTGAATAAGTGACTTATAATCATCAAGTAAACTCTGGTGTTTGCCAATGTTAAGAGCTAATCAATGTTAACTTTTCCAAAGATGTTCTGGATGTGACCAATGGCACTATAATATGCACAGATCACTCTGAAAGGAAGATAGGATCAAGAAAAAATCCTAATGTCCTATCCATACTGAGAAACTTGAGATAGAAAGTATTTGCGTATCACACTTGGAAGGGTATCTTAATCAGTCAGGTTCCAATGCAATCAACAGATTGTTTTCAGAATTAATTAAGCACTGCATTCTTTGTCTTTTTAGTGCAATATAAAATAAAGGCTCCATTTACAAGCTAATGTTGGTAATTATGAATCTATCCACTGTTAATTAATGCAAAAACTCCTCTCCAACAATTCTTGCCAACTACAGATTCACAATTTTCTATGTTTTAAACTTTCCAATTACTAAAAATGGCAACTTCATTTTTTGGAAAAAAGCAATAATCACAGAACTTCAAAACAACTCATTCAATGTGAAGCCTCCTCCAAAGGTCCCAGTACCACAATGTTCCTTTCCAGTCTGTGATACTGTATTCAGTCAGTTTGATTCAATTCACATGATATGAAGAAGCGGTTGGAGGCAGTGCAAAGACTATGGGCCCTGACAACATTCCGGCAATAGTATTAGAGACTTGTGCTCCAGAACTGACTACAGCCCTAGCCAAGTTGTTTCAATACAGTTACAATTTCAGCATCTACCTGATTGTAATAATTCTGGAAGCCTGACTGGAAAGGAACATTTTTTATTGTTGTACATCAAAATAGAGCCACTACTCATGGTGTGCATAGACTAGCTCATGGACAGACAGTTGTGTAGATACATCCTTGGATCTGCTTTATAAAGGGATCAGCTAATGAGTTCTAGTTGGGCAAGCCATTGTCCATTACTAAAGGAACTCTTAATTTACAAGGTCCATAAAGAGATTAATTAGTGATTCCTCATGGGCCTTGTAATGGTTATCACATTTCTCTCCCTCCAAGTCCGAAGGTTCCACCTTGCTCCTGTGACAAAGAGACCACTTCCATTGCTTTGTACACTTTCCTATTCTTGTTTTCCCGGTCTGCTTGGAGGAACAAGGAGAAACCCTTGGACTTGGAGAGAGAGAAATGCGATAACCGTTCTAAAACTCATGGGGAATCACTAATCATTGTTAGTAGACCTCATAGAGTAAGAGTATAATAATTAGGCAAATGTGTCTTCTCTGAAGGCTGAGGACTCACTTTAGGGAGCTCATCCTCAGTAGAGTGTCTACAGGAAAAATTGTCTCTGTAAAGGGTTCCTTCTGGAGGAGGTCATATTGTGTTTTGTTTAGCGACCTTCGCCCCAGTTTTGGCCATGTACAATACCAGTCCCTTTTTCTGTATTAGGATAACTCCCAGGATCCCAAGAGAGCCATCATTTAAGTTCCATACGCGGACCATGTCTCTTCTTCGTCATTTTCGAGACCCAGGAAAATCTTCAACCCCATTGGGTTCTTTTAACTCTGCGACAGGATGTAATCTAGCCTTGTCGATTCTGTACCCAAGGAATATTACCTTGTTTACTTGGAACAGACATTTTTCCTGTTTCAGGCAGATGGCAACCTCAGAAAAACACAGCTAGACCTCATCCAAACTCTGAATGCACTGGTTAGATGATGACCAACAGTTAAACCAAGCCTTGTTTAAATGTTAAACCAGAAAGGCTGATTCCAATTGATGAAGGTGTTGAACTGAGAAGTGAACCATTGAACGGCTGTCACTATTCTGTTGAGTTGAAACAGATACAGTGAGTGTACATGTGCTTTCTGATTGCAAAGAACAGGGCACTGTGTATTTATATACATAGTTTCCAGTATGTGCAAGTCCACCAAACTGTGAGCCTAAATGACAATCTTAATGTCCAATGTTAGATGTGATTCCATGATTAGACAGCAGTTGCTAAATAATCTAACATCTGGGGAAATTATAGTGACAACTAATTTAGGATTGGCATTTGGGCTTAGTATGCATCATACAGTTTCAATCTTGTTTACCCTTTATATCAGCATGTGAATTATCCTGATGAGTGTAAATCAAAAAGCTTCAACCACAAAAAAACTTTCACAGCAATACTCAAGGATGATTAGTTCAAGTCCGTAGGAATATGGAATTTCGTTTATTTCATGAATTTGCTTTGGATCATTTATTTGATGGTTATTCCATTCCTGCACTACAGAGAAGTGGGCTCTGTCATGGCCAATGGGGTATGGTGCAGGACTGCTGCTGAATGGGGATTTGCCGCAGTTGCAATTACTGCTGTCAGACTTAGAAACGTAGCCTTGTGTCATCTGCATGTTCCTGTCCCTCCTCACACTTGTCTGTTGTCTCACTCAAAGTGTTGGACCTTCGAATGACAAAGGTGAAGTATGCAGCAGACCCATAATGAATCTTGACACATACATACACTTTGTTGAATTCTGCAAGGCTCATCAAGAGTGTTGCAAGTATCAGAAATCATGTCCTGCTTGACTGTCAGACTCAGGTGGGCACATGAAACAAATACAGAAATTTTTGGAGAAACTCAGCAGGTCAGGCAGCATCTGTGGAGGAAGATGGGGCCAGTGACATTTCTTCTTGGACTTGAAGCGTTAACTCTGCTTTCTTATCATGGATGCTACTGGACCTACAGAGTTTCTTAAGCAACCACTAAATCATTCGTGACAAATCTTTGCAATTTTAAGCAATTATAAAAAGAACCTAACTCTTAGCAAATCAAAGCTAGGGCCAGAAGAAATCAATCAGCAACTAAACATGTATGCAGTTGATACTCTGGCTCTGGCTGGATGTCTTTGTTAATGCTGAGTACTTGTTCAGCTGATGAGCTTAAGAGAGGGTGTTACATGGAGTACTGAACTCCCTAGGGTAGCACTGCTTGTGTCAAATCATCATTGCACTCTGTTCTACATTGTGATCTTCCTGTGTTGTATAGTTCTAGCAGTTCATCACTGCAAACATACCAAAGCCCCTCATCCATTTGTCATCCAGAATACTTTACCCCAAAGCTATGCACGTGCACCAAGGGCATCCCTTTAGCTGCATGACAGCCCTCATAATGCCCAGAAAGTTTGCACAAAAGATTCTGATTTCATGCTGGTATTTTGTATTAATTAGGAGCATAAGACATAATCTTGTTTTCATTTGTTGTAACCAAAAAGTTTTGAATTGTCATCATGATGTGGAACGTTCAAACAGACTTTATGTCTGCAACCACCGGGAATAGATAGCTCCAAAAGTTTAATCGTAAGTTTGCCATGCTGGCTGTTCATAGAGATTTGAATTATATCACACTATAGACACTAAGTCTGTTGTAATACAAACCTGTTGCCAATGCATTCTTTTTTAATGTGACTTTGTTTTGCAATCCAGTAAGGAAAATTGCAAAGCAACCAAACTCTCTTTACAGTAATATGCAAACAGAATAGTTTCCAGTATGGTCTTTAGCTCTGGGTATTAATTAGAATAACATACCTCAGAGATTTCAGCCTAACTATTCAAATAAAGGAATCTTATGTCTTTTTTAAAATTCCAAATACTCTTTTCCTCATATAAATGTTTTATTTATGCAGTTTTACAAATGTCAAGCCTGTGAATAAACCACAGATTGTCACACATCTGCAGCACACACTCAATCCATATGCTGGCAATATTCTGATGGGCAATTTCAAGCAGTTCAAAGCTTGTTTGTTTCTTTGTTCTCTGACAGCTTTTCTTCCATTTTTTGTTTGCCTTCATTCAATATTAGCTTTTTTATTTAAGCTAAACTTTAGTGTTTCTCTTATTTTCTACATATTGTCTATTTTTCCTTCCTATTCATGTCTCATTTTCTCTCTTTCGGTTTCTTTACTTCACTTGTACATCATAAAACCTAAAAAAAAGATGCAAAGAAAGATCAAAGGTAGCTCTGTCTCAAAGGACTGTGGGTGGCCTGGACCCCACAGGGCTGGTTACTGAGGGCTGAATGGGAAGGATTGAAGCTGGCAACAGTTAAAAACTACAGGGATCAGAGGATGCAGTAAATAGAAGAATCACACCTGTTCACAATACTTCCAAAATGCATCTTGTATTCTTCTTAACTTGGTAGTCAGTTCCACGTGATAAAAGGATTATTGCTGCCTCATTTCCATCTCATGCTTTTGATACCTGTAGCCTCTAATAGTAATTATATAACACTTAATGCTTGCAGCCAGTTACATTTTAGGAATTTAGATTTTTCCTTTGTGTATTCGCATTTGATTTTCTGTACTGTTTTCCATTGTTCATGCACTTATTCCTTTAAAACAACTTATCTTCAATATTGTTTATTTTTCATGCCCTATTTTGCCAGCTTCTTTTATTTTTCTGCAATTTTCCTTAATTTCTGCCTTCAGGATATTGGAGTTGATTATCTCATTTTCTTTCAATAAGACAGTTCTCACTATTTAATGGCAGCATATTCAATAGCACAGAAATTTCTAAAACTTAAACTATAAGCTTCTTCCATTTACTTATCAGTTATATTATGCACAAGCTATTAATTAATATATTGTCTTTAACATTTTCCAAAATAAATATCACAACTCAAGTCACAATCTCATCTGACATCCAATCCTGTTTTAGATGCTACTGAAGCTAGTCACCATTGCTTTCATTAAGCTCCTCATCAAAAAATAGGGAAGATTGTACAAAACTGCATTAAACCAGCGTCTCCCTCACAAGCAATCAAACAATAATATTGCATCTTAATATCAACCACCAGGAAAAGCAATGGGAAATCTATATTTGGCATTTAAAATCAAAGCATGTCAACTTGGATAATGTGATACATCTTCATTCCTCATTAATTGACTTGAGTGTCAGTCTAGCTCGAGTTCAAACCAATGTTGAATTTAATTGCAAGCTGATCTGAAGGCACAAATCTGACAATTAGGACAAACTAATGCACTTTATTACACAAATCTATTTATGTTCAGGGCATTCAGGACTTCATGTGTCTCTGCATCATTATGTCATTTAATGGAGTTCAAATCCACTAACATGGGAACACGTTTCATCATGAACGTACAGCCAGATTCTTTGCGTGTAAGTATAAAGTCAATGAATGATTTTGTTATGGAGGGCAGCTGAAGTAGCAGGCTTTAGTACTTTCCTATCAACTTGTACAACCTTCAGATCATTTGAATTATAAATTAATCATTGGTAGTATTATTAGATTCAAGCATTTGTTTTCAAAGTTGGGTTTTCAATTTTCACTGAACTTCAAAGTAATTTGAGACAGCGCTATTCATGAATGCCATCTTTCCAATGAGATATTGAGCCAAGTTTATGCTTGGTAGCTTCCTCAGTCTATGTTGTGTTATGTCTAACATTACCTCTAAGCTGAGTAGCTGCTCGCCCATGCATGCACTGAGGGTACATGCACAGCACAGTGAGCTGATGACATTTGCAGCATTGACTTCTGGTTCCAGATGCCACTGCCTTGCATGGACCTCACAGGTTCCATGCAGAAAATAAATAATTTGCAGAAATGCTGGTTATATATTATGGTCAGTATATCAGTATACATTTAAGACATATGGTCATGATATCATCATTGTATCATAGCATGCAACCTGCGAATATAGAAAACCCATACTTCTTCATACCCCTGGATCATTGGAAATATGATACGCTATTGAAAACATACTGCTCTGTCGTAATGAATAATGTAATATTTAGTAAGGCACTGTGTTTTACATAAGAAATGTAATATTTGTATACGATAGCTAGCTGGAATAAATATCTGTTAGCTTCTTCAATATCACAATATCCATGCCTAATTTCTTATTTTGATTAGATTAGATTCCCTACAGTGTGGAAACAGGCCCTTTGGCCTAACAAGTCCACACCGACCCTCCGAAGAGTAACCCACCCAGACCCATCTCCCTCTGACTAATGCACCTAACACTATGGGCAATTTAGCATGGCCAATTCATCTGACCTGCATATCTTTGGACTGTGGGAGGAAACCAGAGCACCCAGAGGAAACCCATGCAGTCACAGGGAGAACGTGCAAACTCCACACAGACAGTCGCCCAAGGCTGGAATTGAATCGGGGTCCCTTGTGCTGTGAGGCTGCAGTGCTAACTACTGAGCCACTGTGCCGCCCCTTTTATGAGGGACAACACAAGCATTGCCACATCAAGTCAGGCCCCTTGTGGAAGCAAGCCCATAACATGGTTAGTAGCAGTAGCCACCTATAAAAAATACCTTCAGGATTAACATACTCTAACTCATGTCATGCAGACAAAAATCCTAATGGTCTATTAAACAGTTAGCTGGAAGGAGCTACTGCAGAGGCATGGGTGTGACTTTTCTGAAAGTGAACTTTCAGAGTGAATCATTGAGTTAGTCATCGTCTCCGCACCAATTAAAACCTACAGTAAGGATATTTTCAGCAAGAAAAAGTGCCATATCAATGATGCATTACTTCAAGGATGGATGCAAATATGAAGCAAGCCAAGAAGTACTTACTTCAGTTGCAACCAATACTATTGCTATGGCCAGAGAAGTGCACCGAATCAACAAGATTTGTAACAGATGTGGTTTCTTTGCACCTACAGAGAAACTGGCTTTTCTTGAGCATATGACACCAAAGGACATTGGTATCATACACAGGCATGCCCAAAGGCAAAGCCAGATCCCAGAACAAAACTCTGGTGACCAACAAGATGGTACAATAACCACAACACTGGTAGAAAGGAAAGTCTAAGCAGATGCACAAATGTAAAGACATCAATAAAATTCAACATCAAACCTACGGAAGGCAGATTTCAGAAGTTAACCAAGTTTTCCAATTGTTAACCTCATATATCATGTTGATGGTATGAAATGATTAGAAGCTTTTTTTAACTTTTAAATCATGTGTACGGAAGGGGTAGGATGATACATATTAAAAGCTATAATTGACACACGAGTTATTTAATTGACACAACACACTTTACATTACACATGTAGTTCAGCATGTGGTACACCATGGTACAGTCTATGAAAGACCACTTCACAGTGTATAACAGATCATTAATTCCATACATTGGCAGAAACACACTGCAATACCAATATACAAGTGCATTTTGGCTTCCTGAAATCTTCTACCTGATAGATACCATGATCCAGCACAGACAGGACAAAGTCTGACAAGTTGTACAGAATTATTCAAATAAAAGCAAAGTACTGATGATGCTGAAGACCTAAAATAAAACTAGAAAGTGCTGGGGAAATTCAGCAGATCTGACAGCATCTGAGAATAGAAAAAAAGAGCCATACTGGACTAGAACTGTTAATCGTTTTAAGAAAAAAAATTAAGCTCTCTATCATCACTGCATTACATCCACCTTGTGCTCCATTCACGGCAATCCTGGTATCCTCTGCCTCTCCACACACCACTTAAGGCCCCCTTTATATCACCTATGCCCCTTGAAAATGCGGCATCATTAGTCAACTTTTTTCATTTCACTTAATTCCTGAGACTTTTATGGACTCAAAATGGTTTTAACTAAAACAGGATAAAACTCCGGACACTCGGGAGTATACTAATGCCCATTATCAACAGAATTAAGGAAAAATGTATTTGTAAATAATGATTGGAAGACTCTTTCTCTGACCGTCTTTCACTCAGTCTCTCAATCCCATTCTCAGTCTCAACCTGAATCTCAAAAACAGCGCCCAGAAAAAAAACCAAACTGAAATAACGATTCACAGAGAACACCAAGAAACAAGACAGCAGCTAAACAATTAGACCCAGGTCTTTTCATTCTTGCAACTTTCTAGGCTATTACCATCCTTAACTATATTTACTTTTATTATTAGCCTGTTCCATCGCTACTTTCTTTGAAATTTTATTACCTGTTTGTGCATGTGTTTGATGTCACATTTTCGTATTTTTATGGCTTCTAAGGGAATAAAACTCCACTCTTTTATTAAAGATGACTTTAATTGGCTGTCTATTTCTGATATAGTTATCTTAGTTGATTAAAGACTTTTAGATATGTGATAAGCAAAGAAAAATCAGAAATAAAATGTTGCAAGCAACTGGGAGAGGTTACAAAGAAGCAAATCATGACCCAGCCTAACTTGGTCATAATACATTCTACCCACTGTTACAATCCTTCAATACTGGATTATCTACTTCTTCCAAAGTCATGACCCCTCATATCCTTGTCAAGGACCCTACTCATCCCCATGGCCCTTTATAGTCATGTCAACTTAAAGCTAACACATAACGCATCCAAACACCAATCTTTATCTTCATACCTTCCTTGCCAATTCAGTCAGAAACTATCATGGTCATACCTCAGGATCCATGCTGAGGTGAAACAAAATAAAGTCATAAGCATCTATAACAGACTTCACCATGTTTACAAAACTATTTTCACTGGTAAAGTCCCATTCCATACATTTCAAAACCTTCATGCATTTAATGCCTTATAAAAACAAATGCTTGTATTCAAAGGCCATATCCTTTATAACCACGTCAAGTTGCCAATCAAACGTGAATCACAACACACCCCTTTATCACTCCCCTTCTCCTCCCATCACACACAGGATGATAAGAATAGGTTGTGGAAGCAGTCAGGCAGCTCTAATACTATAGTGAGAAGTGTTAGACCTAAATCACTAAACACTATTAAATTGCAAGCATTGCTTTATTTTCTCAACTGCAGGCTGGTGGTTTTTTTCACAATTTAAAGATTATGAAATTTAAATTGCCTGGCAGCTTCACGACCTGATATACCTTTTACTCATATTCATGTTTACACAATCACAAAGGTGTACCTCACATCTCCAAAAATGTGCTTGACTTCTCTAATGAACTCCAGTAGGGTTAGTTGCTTTTCTTCAAATGTGTAAATCTCACAAGTCATGTCTCAGAAAAATCATTGACCATATTTCAGCTAAGTGATGGTAGCTGCATTTTTAAATGCTCAACTACCTCTGTCAACTGTAAATGGGTACAACATATCTTTCTGAATGGATCTGGATTTGGGGCTCCGACAATAAAGCCCTTTTGTATTTGGGGCTCAGACATTAAAGTCCCAAAATCAAGACACTTAATTATAGATTATAATCCAATGTTCTCTCTCCTATCTACAAGAGTAGAATCCAGTCACTAGTGGGTTAGCCAATTATGCATTAGTTGGGCCCTAAAATTGCCTCTGAATTAAGAGTGAAAAATGAAATGTTAGGTAATCTCCTCAATTTGAGGCTGTTATGTTGCTGGGCTGAACAGAAGCTATAGTAATAAAACTGCTCTTGTATAGTTATCCACTTTGAAGAGCACAATGTTTATTTTTCAAAGAAATGGGATGGCAAATTATGTTGTATTTTGTTGCATTGTATCATGTTTAACCCTGGAGAGAGATTCTAAGGAGTGCAGCTTCAATCAATCACCTCCTTTCAAGCTTTCAGAAATAGAGCTGCAGTGTGACATCATTACTTATCATAATCTTTTGATCACTGTTGTCTGTCTACCGACGCAGATGAATTTCTTCTTTACATTCTTGTGTCGATTTTGCAAGTGATCGTTCCAAACTGAGTCAGAAAACTTTTTCTAAATCATTTTAACTGATAAAGGAACATGTCTCTAAGGGTTTGCACCTATATCCCACCACTACTGAAACCTTACGTGATATTACATGTGTATTTCTTATTATTTCTTCTATTGAAGTTTTTTAAAGTCATGTCTATGATGGCTTTGATGTCATTGTGGGCGGCACGGTGGCACAGTGGCACAGTGGTTAGCACTGAAGCCTCACAGCGCCAGAGACCCGGGTTCAATTCCCGCCTCAGGCGACTGACTGTGTGGAGTTTGCACGTTCTCCCCGTGTCTGCGTGGGTTTCCTCCGGGTGCTCCGGTTGCTCCGGTTTCCTCCAAAGATGTGCAGGTCAGGTGAATTGGCCATACTAAATTGCCCGTAGTGTTAGGTATGGGGTAAATGTAGGGGTATGGGTGGGTTGCGCTTTGGCGGGTCGGTGTGGACTTATTGGGCCGAAGGGCCTGTAATGTAATCTAATCTAATGGCTGTAGTAGTTTTTTCAGACGAACACTGAGCAAACCAGTTTAAGACCAACTGTAAGTTTCCTTACTGTTTTTCAACACCACAATTGCAATTCTTTCTATATAATTGAAGCGTCTTTCATAAATATGTAACAAAGCTCACTTTTTGTTTCAAAGTAAATATATTCCGACATTTAGTGCATCAGATATTTGAACACATAATTGAGAATGCTATTTTTCTTTTAAGTGAGTAGCAATAACAAGACAATAAACTTTTAGACTGATTATCTTGGAGACTACTGCTAACTTACATCAGTGGGCAAGCAAACTGACAAGCTACTTTTCTGCAAAAAGCATCATTAAGGTTTTTTTATTTGAAAGGTCTTCTAAGTCAGAGGCATCATTGATTATGGGTATTGAAGGCAACTGTATAAGGTTGAAACTCCACCTTTGTGTACTGTTTTGCTCCTTTTCTAATTTTATGTGATTTCTCTCAATTTAGAGTAATCTAATAGTGCTGCTTTGAATTCAATCATGGCACATGCAGAACCTTGACTAAGGTTTGCCAGACTATTGTTTTTTCTCCTCTTGAGTAATACATGAATGCCTTTTGCCACATAGTACTGGATAGAACATATAACATAGAACAATACAGCGCAAAACAGGCCCTTCGGCCCTCAATGCTGTGTCGACCTGTGAACTATTCTCAGCTTATCCCCCTACACTTTCCCAAAATCATCCATATGCTTGTCTAAGGATTGTTTAAATCTCCCTAGTGAGGCTAAGTTGTCTACATTAGCAGGTAGGGCATTCCACGCCTTTACCACTCTTTGCATAAAGAACTTGCCTCTGACATCTCTCTTAAATCTATCACCCCTCAATTTGTAGTTATGCCCCCTCGTATAAGCTGACGTCATCATCTTAGGAAAAAGACTTTCACTGTCTACCCTATCTAATCCTCTGATCATCTTGTATGTCTCCATCAAATCCCCCCTTAGCCTTCTTCTTTCCAAAGAGAACAGACCCAAGTCTCTCAGCCTTTCCTCATAAGACCTTCCCTCCAGACCAGGCAACATCATGGTAAATCTCCTCTGCACCTTTTCCAATGCTTCCACATCCTTCCTGAAATATGGCGACCAGAACTGTACACAATATTCCAAGAGTGGCCGCACCAGCATTTTGTATAGTTGCAGCATGACATTGCGGCTCCAGAACTCAATCCCTCTATCAATGAAACCTAACACACCGTATGCCTTCTTCACAGCACTATCCACCTGGATGGCAACTTTCAGGGATCTATGTACATGGACTCCAAAATTCCTCTGCACATCCACACTACCAAGAATCTTTTCATTGACCCAGTACTCTGTCTTCCTGTTATTCTTCCCAAAGTGCATCACCTCACACTTAACTGCATTGAACTCCATTTGCCACCTCTCAGCCCAGTTCTGCAGTTTATCCAAGTCCTCCTGCAACCTGTAACACTCTTCCAAACTGTCCACTACTCCACCGACTTTAGTGTTGTCTGCAAATTTATCAATCCATCCACCTATGCCTGTGTCTAAGTCATTTACAAAAATGACAAACAGCAGTGTTCCCAAAACAGATCCTTGTGGCACACCACTAGTAAGCGGACTTCAGGCTGAATATTTTCCGTCAACCACCACTCGCTGCCTTCTTTCAGAAAGCCAGTTTCTAATCCAAACTGCTAAATCACCCTCAATTCCATGCCTCTGCATTTTCTCCAACAGCCTACCATGTGGAACCTTATCAAAAGCTTTACTGAAGTCCATGTACACTACGTCAAATGCCCTACCCTCAGCTACATGCTTGGTCACCTTCTCAAAAAACTCAATGAGGTTCGTGAGACATGACCTGCCCTTGACAAAACTATGTTGACTATCTGAATTATTGCTTGCTAGATGATTATAAATCTTATCTTTCATAATCCTTTCCAAAACCTTTCCTACAACAGAAGTAAGGCTCACTGGTCTATAATTACCTGGGTCATCTCTATTGCCCTTCTTGAAAAAGGGCACAACATTTGCAATCCTCCAGTCCTCTGGTACTAAACCTGTAGACAATGACGCTTCAAATATCAAAGCCAAAGGCTCTACTATCTCCTCCCTAGCTACCCAGAGAATACTCGGATAAATCCCATCCGGCCCAGGGGACTTGTCTACTTTCACTCCTTCTAGAATTGATAACACCTGTTCGTAACTAACCTCGATCCTTTCTAGTCTAATATCTCGTACCTCATTCTTCTCCTCTACAATATTCTCCTTTTCCTGAGTGAAAGTCGATGAGAAATGTTCGTTTAGCACCTCTCCGATCTCCACAGGGTCCACACTCAACTTCTCACTTCTGTCTTTGACTGGCCCTATTCCTACCCTAGTCATCCTTTTATTCCTCACATACCTATAGAAAGCTTTAGGGTTCTCCTTTATTCTATTTGCTAAAGACTGCTAGTGTCCTCTCTTTGCTCTTCTTAACTCTCTCTTTAAATCCTTCCTAGCTGATCTGTCACTCTCCATCGCCTCATCTGAACCATCTTGCCTCTTCAACACATAAGCCTCCTTCTTCTTCTTAACTAGAGATGCAATTTCTGTAGTAAACCACAGTTCCCTTACCTTATCACTTCCTCCCTGCCCGACAGGGACATACCTATCAATTTCACACAATATCTGTTCCTTAAACCAGCTCCACATTTTCATTGTCTGCGTCCCCTGCATTCTATGTATCCTAATTATTGCCTAATTGCATTATAATTGCCCTTGACCCATAGATAACTCTTGACCTGTGGCATGTACGAATCCCTTTCCATTGCTAAACTAAACATAACTGAATTATGGTCACTCTCTCCAAAGTGCTCACCTACAACTAAACGAAACACCTGGCCTAGTTCATTACCAAGTACCAGATCCAGTGTGGCCTCCCCTCTTGTCAGCCCTTCGACATACTGTGTCAGGAAACCCTCCTGTACACTATCCACCTGGGTTTTCTTTGACTTATTTAATTTAGATCCAGGTTCAATATTCTGGTGATGATAGGGATATTGGTGGTTTACTGGAGTCAGGTCCTCTGCTTCCGGAAATTGTCCAGCTGTGTGCCAAGAATATCTGTTTAAAATATTAACCTAGGTGCTCTGTGACTTTATATAACAGATAATAAAAACATTAAAGTGAAAATACAAACATTCAGGGAAGCTTCTCCTGAGATGGCTTTGAGAATTTGTCTGACTTTTTGAACCCAAAAGATCAGTAAGTGAAACTATTTCACCAGCCAACCTTTGGCTCTTGCCCAGTGTAATATCTTAAATAGGACTAACAGTATTCTTTTGAAGGATGATTTGCTTCTTATATTCTGCCACGGTTTAATTCTTCTTGAAGGTGGACTTTTCAAGAAACATAAAACTCACATATACATAAATTGTTTGCGGTGGATTTTTCCCGTTATTTAAATTTTATATTTCATTCAAATTTAAATCTGTAAAGCAGGAAAATAGTGCTTAACAATAAATGGAAATGGACAAATATTTCACTAGAATCAGTCAAGCAGACTCATTCTTTGTCATGCATGTGACATTGCTGCTGCTATTACTACAATTGATTCAATAGAAACGATTTCTGTTCCGCACATGGTTTCATTTTTTTTTGTTTATCAATTGCAGACACAAAACTGGAGGGAATTTTCAATCCACTAAATTTTAACACAATGGCTCAAACTACATTAAGGTTGCAGGTATCAATTCTAACTTAAAACCATCAACCTGACATAGTCCTGTATGTTGCACCACAAGTTCCTTTCCTTATCTATATTTTTCTGCTGTGATAAAATATGTTTTAGATATCAAGATATGAACTGGTCGTCAAAACTATCATCTCTTCCCTCGTGAGGCATTTGACTAAAACAGAAGACAAAGTTGAAAACATGATTCTCATTCTAAAATGAAACATACTGGCCTGAATTTAAAAAAAAACAGACTGGCAAGACAGTGTTCCTTTCAAGGTCTTAAACCTGAACCTCTGCTTAATTTCAGATACAAATCATGAGTTAATTGAAGGTAAATAAAACTTTATTTAACTCTCATGTAGTTCAGCTTGCTCAAGATGGCAAACGTTAGTGCCAAAAATAAAGACATTGTCCTATTTGCATGAACTACCCTCTTCAGTCTAAGTTCACAGTGAGGCCGGGTTTCCTTTATACAAAACAGAATTTGCTGGAGAAGCTCAGCAGGTCTGGCAACATCTATGGAGAGGAAAGAATTCCTGCTTCGAATTCAGTGACCCTTATTGGGAAGGTTTCTTTCATGCCTGAAAATAGCCAAAACTTTGGTTGACTGTAAGCTGTGGTTGAGGACAGTCTGGCGCAATACATGTTTACATGACGCTCCTGAGCTTCAATAAAATTGCTGCAGAACACAAACCGACTGCTAACACTGTTACACTCAGATTCTTGGGTGAGTGAATGAATGGGTCAGATTGAGCGTTGCTGTAAAAATGAATTTTGATGTAATATTTCATTTCTCATCAGTGAAACAGGAAGACTTTCATTTATATAGTAACATTTACAACTATTAAAGCTCCCAAAGCACTTTAGATTAGATTACCTACAGTGTGGAAACAGGCCCTGCGGCCCAACAAGTCCACACCGACCCTCCGAAAAGCAACCCACCCAGACCCATTCCTCTACATTTACCCCGTCACCTAACACTATGGGCAATTTAGCATGGCCAATTCACCTAACCTGCACATGTTTGGATTGTGGGATGAAACCGGAGCACCCAGAGAAAACCCACACAGACATGGGGAGAATGTGCAAACTCCAACCCACACAGACATGGGGAGAATGTGCAAACTCCACACAGACAGTTGCTTGAGGCGGGAATTGAATTTGGGTCTCTGGCGCTATGAGGCAGCAGTGCTAACCACTGTGCCGCCCATATCCTTTATATCCTATAAAAATTATAGAAGTGTTCTTACTTACTTAATATCATAAATACAGCAGCCAATTTTCCCCCAATCTCCCACAAACGTCAATGTGATAAAGTTCAGATAATATACTTTTGTCATGATAATTTATGATGAATATTTGCCAGGGTGTCAAAGATAATTCCTTACATGCTATGAGATCTTTTATGTCCACTTGAGAGGGTAGAGACAACCTTGCTTTAACATCTCATCCAAAAGAACACACCTCTGGCAATATAGCACTTCCTCAGTACTGTGGGAGAGTGTCAGCCTAATCTTTGTGTTCATGTCTCAGAGTGGCACTGGAACTCATAACGTTCTAACTCAGAGTATTATCAGCTGAGCCAGAACTCATACAGCATTAAGGGAAAAGTTGTAAACACAAGGTCAGAATTTCCACTGAATTTCCAGTGAAATGAATTAATGTTCCCCACACTTGCCAGGCTTCTGAATGCTACAAGAACTGCAAGAAGACTATCAGCTATATTGGACTTAGAAAACAAGCAAGGTTAGGACAGAGCTGCCAATAATGTCAGGTGGGATGTGTAACCTTAAGTCCTGCTACTCTGCTTCACGATGAATTCACATACCTGAAAGGCTTAGGTTTAGCAAGAAAGAGATAGCAGATCTATGCTTTCAAGAAAATTTTGATGAACTAAAATTCTTTCAGGAGAACACTGAGCATGTTCTAATGCCAGCTTCCAGTACACAATGGATCAAGTGTGTCAGACAAGCATTATTCAGCAATGTTAAAAACTTTATTAATTGTTCACAGAACGGCATCAATAAAATGAAAAAACATCAGTATTCTGTGAAATTGCTAGATTTCCAGAGGCAGAGTGTAATGGGAGATTTAAGCACAAAGGTGCAATGAAAATCACAAATACTCTTTATTGAACTGGCATCATGTCTCTACAATATTAAGTGAAATTAAGGCTAAAACTAGGAAAACAGAGCACTTACTTTCGATGAAACTTGACATTGACATCCTGGTTCAGGAAAATACTTTTCCTTCATCTATCTTTCTCTCTGAAGCCCCTGCCTTACAAAGACACCCATTGCTCTAGAGAGGGTCTGCAGGTACTATCTCACACCTCTGCTTAGTGCCCTTCCTCACTGTCAGCTCTTGCTGCAGAGGCTGTGTTTAAAGAGGATGATCAACTGCAGCCATTTTGTTCATTTGAGCAGTGGTGTGCCATAAGGAAGACTGATGTATTCTACCTGTTTCAAACAACAACCTATGCTATTCATCTATTGGCCTTCTGCTACACTGCAACAATGACAATCAAATACTCAGCATTAAGGTCAAGTCACATGTAGTGTATTATTTCCTCTATTGTATATTGTATAAATGTTGACAGCTTGATTAGTTTTGCTGTTCCCTTGGATATTGTCCTTCAGATATGTGACACATTAATTGATTTTGTAGTCAAAAATTGATTGTGTTAGCCAGTTTTGGGGGAACTGACGGTCTACTTCAGATCTGGTGGCTCTTGGCCTTCCTAAACTGTCCATGATTGGATATTACATATGAATTAGTCAAATTTATGATTGTGACTTTTGACTGTTGTGGGCTACTTTAGGTTACCTCCCTCTTGCCTGGTGTGTGGGAAGAGATAACTAATAGCAATTTTTTTACATGCTGGTCACCAACAATAACCTTGCTATTAATTAATAGCATGGCTGGTACATTATTAATGTAAGTTGTAAGCTTTAAGATCTCTCAGAACACTGTCTGGGTAATAACTTACTGTTAAAATGTAGTCATTTTTATAATGCAGATAAATACACTCATTAATTTATACACAGTAAGGTCTCATGTTTAGCAATATAACTAGATAATCTGAGACCAAGAAAGGTTTCCTCCTATACCAACATTTTTGTGTTTCTAAATCATCTCAATTCGTTGGATCAATGCAAATGCGAAATGGAGTGACGACTCCAAACATCAAAATAACCAAGATATAGCTGAACTACCTGCTCAGATGATGCCAATGATGTCAGCCAGACACAAACAGACTATAGGATTTATCTGCATGGGCCCTGCTGACATCACTAATTCCATTTTGTAACAACATGAGTTAGAAAGGGATCAAACCAATTTGATTTTCAGAGCCAATCACTGGTGTAACAGGATGAATGCTACACCATTACTGAAAACAGAATATGTACAAGTTGCAGTGAAATTACGCACTTGTGCTTGACAAACACAAAACCGATCGACAGAGTACCATTCCGTGGTTGACATCATACGACAATGCTCAATCTTTCTGCTGGCACGCTCACTGCTCCACCTGGTGGTAGCGTTCACAATAAACATAGCCAATGAAGAAAGCTACCAGTCTGAGTTCTGACATACTAACTCTACAGCCAAACCACCCAGAAATCTCATCTCAAATCCATTGTTAAATATTGTAACACTATTCCGTACAACTTATTGCTGCAATTTCAAGATTGCATACTATATACATTTATTCAGTACAGTAAACTACTGGCACCTAGTGACAGCATCTATACATTACAACAATGCCACGCAAAATTGTCCTACACATTTTGACCTAGGACCCAAACATTTTCATAATTTTAATTCTTCCATAAATACACGTCAAAAAGAATATTCTATGTATGAAGTGTCAATTGCCAGAAGTCTTACATACATTAAAGAAGCATTGTCTTTAAATTTTAACAAGTGCTCAAAATTTTGGTTTACTGTTGTAAACACTTGTATGTATGTGTGTAACAAAAATATAAATTCTAATAAAGAAGATGTTCACTACACTTGCTTCACACAGAAATCATCTCCCAAAATGCTATTTCTCATGATGCATGGACATCACTTACATCACACATTTTGCTGCTGTCCTTCAATGTTCTGGAGTGCCAAACAATAATCATGCAGAGTTTTTACCTCGCTCAAAAACTGCACCATGCCTACTCTTAAAAAAAAATGTACCTGAAGAAATGTGGTAAAATCAAATTGAGAGAAATGCATCCACAGCTGATATTGTAAGTGACATCTTCATTGATTTCAGACTGCGTGAATCAGCTCCTGATACTCATTTTAGATCTTCACAAAGGTCTGCCATTCAAGATGAACTTGGGAATCTGCACATCAGTGTGTGGAATATTGATCTCACCTCACTTACATTGTTGGTAACTGAAAGTGTTTTCTTGAATTTTCTGTATTGAAGAGAGCATGGTGTCAGTGTGATTGTAGACATCTGCAACATATAAGGAGTCAGAGGCAGCAAAAGAGTAGAGACAAAATACAACTAATGTTGGAAGATGACTGCTTATATAATGCTTACATACCTTAAGGGTTTGTTTACATCAGTGAAAAATAATAGTATTTTGTGTTAATGGTAAAGCTGTAGTGCATGATTTTTATTTGGGCATGGGATATGGGTAGCATTGGCAAAGCAGCAAATTACCCATCCCTAGTGGCTCTGTTATTATTAACAGTAAACCACATACTGTGGGCCCGGAGTCATGTGCAAACCAGATGAGAAACGGCAGTGAACCAACTGGATTTTCATGACAATCTGGTAGCTTTTAAAGCCATTTTTCCTAAATTTATCGAATTTAATTCACAACTTACATTGATGGGGTTTGCTTTTACTCAGCCTCTGGGTTACAACCATCACTGTTACTAATTTCTTGAAAATTGTACATCCCAAATCAGAGCCCAACCTGACTCCAGAGGCAATCATGAATGTGATTCTGAAAAAGGGAGTTCCACCTCATTTAACAGTGGAATCAGGTGGGGCTGTAACTTCAGATTCACAGTGCCAAGATAATGTGCCTGACCATCAAAACCATTACTGGTACATAAACACATCCTTAGTTACTTTGCTCTTCAGCTTTCCTTGAAGGTCTCTTGCCTTTGCACAAAAAGGACAATTATAAACAAATACAGCACCAGTGATGCTGAAATCTTGGTTATATTGCCTTGCTCAAACTCCAATGGAAATACACCAAGAAACAAGTTGCACTTTTGAGTAAAATATATATGATGTGCAACATATATAATAACCCTGACTGCAGTTTGTGAAGAAATTCTATGCTTAACTCAATTCAGCACAGTGCCTGAACCATCAGTTCAATGTGTAAAGACTTTGAAGCTTGATAATTACCGTGTGCAATGAATTTGCTACCTCAAATAAAATGCCTGACAAAGTAATGACATTCAATATTTTAAATGTTACAACATTTATATTGCATGTGGTAATTTCTAGCCTTAACTTACATCTTCAGACACTTAAGGGGAACATTTGGGTTCAGCCTGAAAATGGTTATAAAGATCACAATGAGAGATTCATTCATTCTGATGCAGGAAACTTGCAAATTTCATGCTACCTGCTCAATTACATGATTGTCAAAGTCATGGAAGTGCAGAATGAATTTGAGCTGGCCTGTTTAATTAAAGCAAGCCAGCTCAAATGGCAAGTTACAATTGCCATTTGTATCAGATACCATTGCTGTTATCCTGTCACACCTTTAAGTTCCCAACCACTGGTAGCTATGGCCGTAGTAATTGCATGCACCAGAATTCCTTTCTATGCTGAGTTTAAGGGCCTATACAGGCGTTATACAGGATGCTTGACTACAGAATAGGTTAGAATTTACTTCATGATAGCAATAGATAAAATTGGCAATGACTAGTTGCAAGTATGTCCATTGGATCCCAGGTATGTGATATCTGTATCAGAACCTCATTTGAGATGAACGGCGTCTCCACCCAAAGACTGTGTGTCCTTATCTGATTGGTTGGAGCTTATGCAGATTCAAATTTACTCTCTCGGAACCATGACCAATGGCCAGAGAAAGGAACAGGAATAATAATAGTGAAGGCTCCAAGATTCTCTGATGCAGCACTGAATGCCTTCTTGAGGAAGATAGGAGAGGAGATGGCAGAGGAGCAGACAGCATTAAGAGCAGATAGTCCTGGAAGCTAATGCCAGGAATGCAGCCAAGGGCCTGAATAGAGTGCTGAGAGAAGTTCAAAGACCTCAAGGTCAATTGAAGCATCTTTAAATGCTGCATTCTGTTCTGTTACAGATAACTCAAATGAGAATTTTGAGGGAGTAGTCTATAAGTAAAGGTTGATGATTATGCATACTGAAAAACTAAGTGCATTGGCTGAACTACCAGAAAGCATTCGGTTATTGTTAAGAACATGGAGGAACCTACCACCAAATTGGCAGATGGCTTTGTGCAGACCTTGGAGCCCATCCTTTCCAAGTAAAAGTGATGCCCAACTCCATGAGATCACTTGTAGATCCAACCATGATGTCATTGATGCTGTGTTGTCAATTTTCTTTGCAGAACAAGCACAAGCCACCTAATGTCAAAGTAGTGTCATGGAAACATAGACTGAAGTTATGGCACCTCCATTTGTCGCCAGATAAGTTCAGCTTTCTTCCATTAGGGTTCAGCTTGCTGTCATGATGGCTGTGGATACTAGTGCTCACCATAGGTTTTCTGGTCTCACAGCAGTCCAGCAATTTGTTCTTTAATGCATCATTAAGATTACTGAGGGACCACCCAGAAGAGATGTCGTAGCTCTGTGGAACACAAGCCTGCTATTCTGCTTCAGTTGGTAACATTCATCCTCCCATCACTGCTGGTGTCAGCAAGGCAGCCAAGACTGCTTCCTCCATGCCAGCGCCAGATCTGTCAGCATCAGAGCTGCTCAAGGACATCCTTCAAGGTCATCATCTACAATCCCTCCCGCTGAAAATTAACCATCCATGCTGCAGCCACACTGCATGGCAGAACTAAGCCAGGCAAAAGACAAACATTAAGGAAATGCAATGCAGAAGGGCAAGTACATGCTTTACATGTAGAATATTGGATGACTTTCTGGATAAAATTGGACAGGAATCTTGTGACTCTCATGTCAATGTTTTGGTCAAGAGGATCATAATAAAGTGAAGGTACTGTCATTACCTGGGGATTTAGGGTTCACTTCCATGGTCAGATGAGTGGATTATAAAGAGCCTGACCAGAAGATGTGTTGACATTTCCTCCCTTCTTCTCCTTTTCACAAGGTATTGGCAGAACCTGTTCTGTTATTTGAGGTACAAAATGTGGAAAAACACTCGCGAGAATTCATTACAGCAAATTTGACAAAAATATTATTCGTTATTGTCAGTGTTGTGTGGAGCAAGAAAACCTCACAGGTACAGGTACATTATGCTAAAGTAATGCACAGTCATAGAAGTCAAATAGCTGCTCAGGCAAAGACATTCATGAATTACAATCGACTGCAATAGAAGAAAAGATTTTAGCTCGAAGATATTTAAATCAATGTATATCTCAGTAGCCAAGGGTAATGGTTATCCACTCCTTTGTCTGTCTAATTGTTCTTCTCTCCCTTTGGGCTCTATCTCTACCTTTCATTTACTCCTTACCCCCTCCTTCACTCTGTCTCCTGCAGCAAAAAGCTTTTTCCGAGGTACCATCAGTTCTGAAGAAGGATCATGAGATCCAAAATGTTAACTCTGATTTCTGTCCACAGATGCTGCCAAACCTGCTAACTTGCCTCAGTAATTTCTGGTTTTGTTTCTAATTTCCAGCATCCACAGTTTTTTGTTAGCTTTTCTTGAAGGAATAATTAGAGTTTTCAGACTGCATTTCAGTGAACTTGAATGTGGACTGGTGTGGAATATTGAAAATACAAATACCTTTCTGCAAGTCACTTGAAATTCCTAAACACGCTTAGTTTTTCTGAGTGCAAACACAGCACTAAGCAACCTTTGATCAGGGTCAGAACTAGCTTTATTGAGTATACACCTTTGAGATCAACAGTACAGTCTGTTTTTAAACATTTGCGCTGGAAAACATAACAATCTTTCTGGCCAAAGTCCATTGTCAATGTAAAGTATTTGGTTGGATTATCTTAATTAACAATTGTAATTTACAACTACCATTTGAACTTCATTAATCTCATGAGACTGTCTTGCTTTATTGTAAGTGGTATCATAGAAAAAACAATGCAGTAGTGGCTTTTAAAGTGGAAAATTGCTGACAAAGCCGATTAATTACTTAAACATCACACTCATGACTGTAACGCGGCACTTCACTGTAACAATTTCCCAGGTTGCTGTGGTTTTATAGTTGATGTAAATGTGAGGTGGTCTTGCCACACCTCTTGATTAAATGCAGTATGGCTATCACTACACCTGTATTAAACTGCACAGCTTTCAGTGACACAAAGCCAAAAACACATGATACCAAATCGTCTCGTGTGTGTGTGGTCTGCTACATTTCATGTTAATTTGTCAGGTAAGGTTGAGGTTAAGCAAGGTCATAAAACAAATGAAAAATTCAACAAATAATCAGATATAGTTAATACCTGACAATAAAAAGTTTTACATTTCTGAGTAAAACAAGTCATAGCATATCATTCATTATTCTCAACAGGATTTGAATTTTGTAAAGTAGAAATACAATAATCGTAACTTCTTAACATATTGTAGTGTCAACGTAGCATGCCATTAAATTGTCTCATTAATCCAGTCATGACAAATCTCAGTGGTAAAATATTGTTACTGCCAGCTGCATTTGCAAGTAACATGCAGAAACTTTGAAATATAACGCTAAGTATCTCTAGAGATTTTCTAAGAATTAGTTTCTAAGCCCAAAGGTGCAAGTGTTCTGGATGAACACAAACATATTGCTGAAATAACACAAATATGAAAGCATCAAAGACAACAACCTAAAACATCCTGGATGCAGCAATGAATTTGATTATGATATGTAATTTGTTGAATAGCAACTGCCACTTAGACCAAAAACAAAAACACTGCCAATGCCAGAAGTCTGACATAAAAGCAGAAAATGCTGGAAATACTCAGCAGATCAGACATCATCCATGAAGAGACAAACAGTTCAAGTTTTGATCTTGGCTCATCTCTGCAAAACTTGCTGAGTACTTCAAGCATTACCTGCTTCTGTTCAGAGAAACACGGCATCTCACTGAAATCCTACTATTCCGCATATTGTTTTTATCTAGTTGTAATAGGATATTGAAAGTTGACATCTAAACAAATTAGGCTAACTAGTAAATTGCAGATCTCATTAGAATAAGTTAGACTTGGTAATACCTATATTCCAGAGGAAAATAATGTCAAAAAATTCTTGCATGTCTAGTTTTAGGCATTAGAGTGCAAAGCACGATTTTTTTGCCTAAGTGATGAGGCCAGACTTGCTGCCAGTTTGGACTTTAGAACCCATTTCCATTAAAAGATAGCAGGCTGTTGAGTAAGCGAGGGAAAGGTAAGCAAACAATATCCAGAGGAAAGAACAGTAAAAAACAGTTAACACTGGTAAATGAAATATGCTGGTCTTACCAGTCCTTGGAGGTTAGGGGGTTGGGAGGAGTTGGGATCTATTTCCATCTGTTAAGAGCCTAAAGCCTATTTCAGGAGTGGGACAAAATTCTGATCATTTTAATTTTTACCGATAAGCCAGGCAGCATACTTTTAGGCAATGTTTGCATCGGCAAGCTATAAGAGGGGTAAAGAAGTTGTGTCAAGATTAGAGTGGTGCTGGCAAAGCACAGCAGGTCAGGCAGCATCCGAGGAGCAGGAAAATCAATGTTTTGGGCAAAAGCCCTTCATCAGGATGAAGGGCTTCCTGGTGAAGGGCTTTTGCCCAAACATTGATTTTCCTGCTCCTCGGATGCTGCATAACCTGCTGTGCTTTTCCAGCACCACTCTAATCTTGACTCTAATCTCCAGCATCTGCAGTATCCACTTTTGCTGATTTAGGAGGTTGTTGGCAAGCTACAAGATAGGGGCTATGCAGCTGAATCTCTCAACCTAAACATACAATAAGGTAAACATTATGAGATCCTGCTGGCACCACAGGTATGTGTGAGTGGACGTATGTATGTAACTGGCTATGGAACCTTAAGTACCTGATTTTTG
Organism: Chiloscyllium plagiosum; assembly: GCF_004010195.1. Classification (NCBI taxonomy): domain Eukaryota; kingdom Metazoa; phylum Chordata; class Chondrichthyes; order Orectolobiformes; family Hemiscylliidae; genus Chiloscyllium; species Chiloscyllium plagiosum. The sequence continues at coordinate 35,044,000 of NC_057725.1, forward strand.
CTACATATAGCATTTGCAAAATGTGATCTCAGAAATAAATTATGCTACTCTAGATGCATTTTTGAGCCTTGTTCCAATGTTCTACTTAATTGAATGCAGTCCCATGCAGGTCTTGGTGATACCATCTACATTACAGAAAGAGGACCTAGCCTGATACTTCATACAGTGTTGCCAGAATCCTCCAGAAAGAACATCATGGCTGCCATCCCATGGAATGAGTGCATTGGAAGGCTCTATCTATTGACCATGAAGTTATTGATAGGTCATGGCAAAATGCTGAGGTACTTCCAGCATAACAGCCAAGATCACAGTCCTCTGGCTACCTGAGGACAATAGGCATGGATTTCCTAATATTGCCATGATTCATTTATCCCTCAGCAGTTCAATGGCCCTTCACTCTTTCAGAATCAAGAACAAAGTACAAGCTGGACTCCAAAAGACAAGGGGTATCCAATACAATTGTGTTTTCTCACATCAGAGGCAACATTAATGAAGCAGAGGAAAATAATAAGGGTCTCAAAAGTGTACTCAAATTGAAACTGAAACAATACTATGGCAATTGGAAGAGAAGATTTTGAAACCCTTGTGAAAGCCTGGAGGCTCCTTCAGCATTCACTGAATGTTGCTTCAAAATATCCTTTATTCTATTTCTGATATTTCTAAGTGCCACCCACAAGGTAGCTCAACAATATGGAACATTGCTCTATAACACTACGAGTGTGTTTAAATGAAGTTTGCTCTTCTCTCAGGGTTGTAAAGTGTGGTGCTGGAAAGGTACAGCAGGTCAGGCAGCATCCGAGGAGTAGGAGAATCCACATTTCAGGCATGAGCCTTTCATCAGGAATGTTCATGAAGGGCTTATGCCCAAACTGTTGATTCTCCTGCTGCTTGGATTCTGCCTGACCTGTTGTGCTTTTCCAGTGCCACACTTTTTGACTCTGATCTCCAACATCCGCAGTCCTCTTCTCTCAGAGTTGCTTACTGGGCTGATAACTGAATAATACTCTGGCTTAGACTGTTCACATTTTGACCTATTGATTTATTTTACCTGTGAAAGCATCTGAAGAAAACAGCAATGCTGCCACCCAAGAATCCGTCAAGTTATCAGGCATTTCCCTCCTGTCCCACTCATTATGGCTTTGGGATATTCATTACCAATGATTTGCAACCAAACAGATCATACAGTATTAATAATTAACTATCATCCAAGACCTGGATGTCACTATTCAAAGCCTGATGTGCTCTTTTGGTCAAAGCAGAGATTCCTGCAGCTTTCGTTAACTCCAGCCAATCCGCATTGTTGTAAGGCCCTCTTTAATGTGAGCAGCAAGGGTAGCAATAAACTCTGCCACCATTTCACTGCACATTGTCAGCAAGAATTTTCAGTGTCTTCATATGAATCTGGTGCTTCATTAGCATTCTTCTTTTCACACAGTTCACCTGAGATTATCATTGCTAAGCTCAACAAAGCTGACAATCCCTTTGCCTTCCCTCTAGAAAACTTTCTCCATTTCTACTATTTCTTCTTCGGAGTTTCTATTACTCCTGAATGACTGATTAAGCTGAGGTTTTTGAGTGAGGTGTGCAGTGGTAAGACAGACAAATTATCACTATCTTCCCAAACTCATTTCACCACCAAGGGAGCATGTCCTCATGGTGCCCTGCTCAATGTATTCTCCTACTCACCACACGGGAAACTATTGGGAGCTCCTGGGATTTTTGGTGTGCGCACCATTTTTTTAAACCCAGCAGTACACCTGGTCAAGCACTCACAGTCCACAGTTGCCCTGAACAAGGTGGTTTATTTGCCCCATATACTCCAGACAGAGGATAACTGGCACCCCATTTTGCCAATGGGGACCTGGACATCTAGTTGAATGGGGGTGTGTGCAGTCACTGTCCATGTCCCAAAATGTTGGTGACTGATGGTGATCGAGAGCTGGAATCACGAGGTCACTATTTAATCTTTCATGTTGGGAACTGTTGCCATCTGATTGGATTTGATTTGACTTATTATTGTCATATGTGCTGAGATACAGTGAAAAGTATGGCTTTGTGTGCTAGCCAGATAAATCATACCTTACATAAATACATCAAGGCAATAGGACAGAATGCAAAATCTAGTTACTGTTCAGCGAGCAGAGAATGGGAAACTGCATATCAATGAAGTGACATAACACAATAATGAGGATGTTAATACATGCTATTAACCATCAGCGGGTGCAGAGTGGAGTGGAATGGCTGGCGGGCTTGGGGCCTGGAACGGTCAGACTGTCACACATGTGGTCAGTGGCTTGCAAGCCCGGTTTGGTTCAGCCCAGCATGGGAGAGAACCAGACTATTAGTAGAAAGCCCCTGTGAGTGCAGACTGTGGAAGGACTGCAATGTTTATCTTTTACCTTTATTCATTTATTTTCCTAATTTATGCTATGAAGAACTGTAATGTAAAACTAGATTTTTTATTTATTTCTCTATTTTGGTACCTTAGATTTGTAATGAGGTACTTTGTACCTAAAATGGCACCATGTGTAGCAAAATTATACACATTTCATTGTGCTCTTGTACTTTTGTACTTGAGTACACGTGACAATTCCCAATTCCTACATGAAAATAGGCCTCTCACTGCTCATTAGTGAGATTCTCATTTCGCCATTCAACAGTTGGTTGCAAAATGGGACTATTTTCTTTTGAAGATACAAAGCTCTTCATGGCAATTCTCCCAACCCTTTTGTCAGTGCCCACAATGTTCAATGCTGGGAGGATTCCAACCATTGTACAAGTCTATGGATTGTGGTTCATAAATACAAATGAATTGCATCACAGTTCAACAATTGTGTACTTGCAATGATCTGTGTAGTAGACTTTGGCTTATCCAAAAAGAATAACAGCAGGGATATTGCCAATTGCTATGATGACAGGAAAGCAGATTGCTTTGAACAGCTTGGTTGATCATCTTTTCATAGATCCAAGAAAGTTAAAAAGTCATGTTTTTCACAATTTTTTTCAGTCTTTGACATTTGTTCTGAAAACAAAGAGGGAGCCAAAAAGAAGAATTTGTCTCTGTGTTGTCTTTGCACCTAGACCTAAGATGATACTGAAATGCAAACACATTATTCAGTATTTATTGTGTAGTTTTGTTACTCATTGTTAGATATGTATTTGTGAGAGATTTTTAATGAACGAGCAGAGAACCTGTAATTTCTGAATAGACAACAATATTTGAATTGAATCAAGTACTGCATTCAAACATTCATTAGGGGGTTTCTGACATCAGATAATATTGGTTAGGGTGCTACATCATTTCCTCAACTGAATCAGTAACCCAGAGCCTGGCTGGGTACTGGTTGTGCTCAGCAGGTGATCTTCTGTTAGGTTAATCTTTCCAGCAATTGTTCATCATTTTATATGACAGTGCTCTCTCATAATACAGGTCTTACATTAGGGGGATCCATGATATTTGCAACAAATTTTATTAAAATTACACACTTAATGTAATAAAATATACTGTGCCAAGGCACTTTGTATAAATATTATAAAGTTAAGTATGACTGGAGCCATGAAAGTTTGGTTAAAAAGGAAGTGTTAAGGAATATCTTAAATGAGGAGAGTAAGATAAAGAACTGGAGAGACATTGGGATGAATTTACAGCACTTACAGCACTGAGGGCACTATTGGTAACATATTAAAGTCAGGGATGTTCATCAGTTAGAATTATGAATGCAATATTTTGGATAATTGTGCAACTGGAGGAGAATAGACTGGTAGGCAAGGGTGAGACCAGAAAGGGATTTTGAAAACTATGGTTAGACATTTAAAATCAAAGCTGTTCTTGCATCAGGATCAAATGTTGGTGAGTACAAGGGTGATAGATGAATGGAACCTGTTGCCTGCTGTAAGAATATTATTATTATATATTGGATGTATTATTGGTCATTGGAAACTTGGACTGCTGTGTTGTGGGAAAGAAACAGGTTCTTTTTTATGTAGCAAAAGGAGTGTGTTCACTCTTTGGTTACACAAAAGCATGTAATACTTGACAAAACTGTATTTGATACTTTTGTGAGACAGATAAGCATGAGATGTCTTTGGATTGAAAGAAAGAAACTGCTGAGAAAAAGCTTTTGGATTGGTTCTATGTAGATGCCAGTTGCTCTCAGAACTTCAAAAGCCTGCAAGCAATTGAGATCAGTTTCTCTGCCCCCTTTTGCTCCCTCTCTGAGTGGAAAAGAAACCTTCAAAGACTGTGCAAAGAGAAAATGTCCTAACTCAAGCCAACACCTAGATTTATCTGACCAACCACTGAATTGAAGATCACTGCAGTTGACAACAATGTGATATCACCATGAAGAAAAAAAACAACTCATCCCCTCTTTTGATCTGGACTCTTGATCTGTGAACTTTGACCCCTTTTTGCCGATATGTTTCACCAACCAAACTCCTGAAAAACTATTTGTTTCATCAGTCCTGTCTATTCTACTTATGAATGAATGAGTATATTGAACTTACAGGGGATTATAGTTAAAGTTTGCATATTAATATTAATGTAAGACCATAAGACCATGAGACACAGGAACAAAAATTAGGCCATTGAGACCATCGAGTCTACTCTGTCATTCAATTATGACTGATCAGTTTCTCAACCCCTGCTTTCTCCCCATAAGCCTTATCAAGAACCTATATATCTCTGTCTTAAATATCCTCAATGACCTGGCCTCCACAGCTTTCTACGGCAGTAAATTCCAGAGATTCATCACTCTCTAGCTGAAGAAGTTTCACCTATCTCCATTCGAAAAGGTCTTCCCTTTACTCTAAGGCGGTGCCCTCGAGTCCTAGTCTCTCCTACCACTGGAAATATCTTCCCAACATCCACTCGCTACAGGCCATTCAGTATTCTGCAAATTTCAATTAGATCCCCCCTCACCCTTCTAAACTCCATTGAGTATAGACCCCAGAGTCATGTTAAAGGATATGTTCGTTATAATAAAAACACTTTTATTTCTTGTTTGTTCATAATAATTTATATGAGTCTCTTTTATCTTCAATAGTGGTCACAGCCAAGCATTAATAGTGATCAAATGAGTCATATTTCATATTTGTTATGACTCGTGAAATAGTTGGGCTTGATTTCCAGTGCACTATTTCCACCAGGATCCTAACACAATAAGGACATGGGGAGCAGAGTTTTAAATTGCCTCAGGTTTATTCAAGTTTATGGGCATATGCAAACTTCTCATCTGCATTTCTCTGCAGTTTTACAATTGAAATTCATCCTACAGGTGCAATTTTGCAATCCTTGGAGATGGTAAGAAAGGCAAGTAATTGGATGAGTTGGCCCTGACAAGATACTCACCCCCTTCTTGCCATCCTCAAGAAGGATAAGATGGTCCACTGGTGACCTACTCAACTTGCTACCAATGAAGACAATTGAATGGTCAATTAATCATCATTTCAGCGACTTAATTTGTCACTGGCCAGATTATCTGCTTTCCAGGAAGGTGAGAAAAGCTCAAAGCTCGGTTGCAGTATCATACTTTTTTTTTCAGCAGTATGATTCTAATGTTTCTGAACTCTCCATGTTCTCCCAATTAACTCATCAGTATCCCCACTGTTCAAGGGCTAACAAAGTCCAGCCCATAATCTTCCCACTTTTCATTGCAATAAACAATTCTATTCTTTTAGCTTTCCTAATTACTTCTTGTACTTGCACCCTAACCTTTTGCGATTCATGCATAAGGACATCCAGATTCTTCAGAGCTCTGCAAGCTCTCACCATTAGGATAACATCCTTCTGTTACTCTTCTGGCCACATTTTCACATAATTTCACATTTTCCCCAATTATACACCATTTGTCATAGCTTTCCCCACTCACTCAACCTCTCGCTCTTTGGCACCACATCATTGGTTATTACAGTTTTATCATAGTCCTATCTGTGAAGCAGAATTAATTGCAAGCAAACTTAAAAGTATCAGTTGCAGCTCACAATTCACAAAGTCAATCTGAGATCTCATAATTTGCACAAGGGAATGCACCTGACTTCCTCTCACCTTGAACTGAAAGTTTTTGCCAACATATATATACAATGATGTTTTTCTTTGGAGATGTGGAGGGTGGGGTGATCACAGTTTCAGCAATCCTTCTGCACTTACATTCTCCAATAGTACTTGCACATCAGGCTTGTGCTGCATTTATTGAAATGAAGTCTCCTGTGTCAAAAGTACAAATGGAGGAGATTCACGGCCCTCCTTTTTAGAGTCCTCCATGTCTTACTCTATGTATGATTACACTTAAAATTTCATTTGTAAATGATGTGCATGCTGACTTCCCATTATGAAGAACCTGTTCTGTTTCCAATATTCTCCATGCAGGTTTATTGGAACCATGACCAGACACAGCAGGGACTTTAGACATTGTGTCCTCTGAAGGCACAGAAAAATGGAAGAGGAATGGATGTGTTGGCACACCCGAACCAGTAGTAAACTCCAGCAGCTGCCAAACAACTTTCACATAGACAGGTCACAGCTGAAGGTCCCCTCAGGATGTGGGGGAGCTACAGGAGGCCCACAGCCTATTGTCCTTGAAGCCATTTCCAACAGATTAGCAAGGTGCAGTGTCCCCACAGATTGAGATTGCCCTCGAACACAGTTACAGAACTGTGCCATCTGCAGGAGTAGGACACATGACCTGAAGGAGTGGATGGAAATTCTATCTCAGTGGCCATCAAGGCGCAACTCGCTGTTACCAAGGATCCACAAGCTCTTGTGTGAGATCTCAAAACCCTGAACCCATAAGTATATCAAGGCTGTTACCAGTGCAGTTTGTGCTAGATCACACTGCTTTAGCTCATCTCCTCGTGACAAGGCCAGTGCTGCAGCCCAGGCAGTAGGCTTTACCAATATAATTGAATTCCCTCCGTGTAGATTATGATAGACTGTATATATCCCACATTGAGAGGGTCATATCATAACACAGTCTAGATTAGAGTGGTGCTGGAAAAGCACAGCAGGTCAGGCAGCATCGGAGGAGCAGTAAAATCGATGTTTCGGGCAAAAGTCCTTCATCAGGAATAGAGGCAGGGTGCGGTCAGAGAAGAGGATGGAGTGGATAGGTGGAAAGGAAGATAGGCAGGTCATATGGGCGGTGCTGAGCTGGAAGGCTGGAGCTGGGGTAAGGTGGAGGAAGGGAAACTGAGGAAACTGGTGAAGTCCACATTGATGCCCTGGGGTTGAAGTGTTCCGAGGTGGAAGATGAGGCGTTGTTCCTCCAGGCGTCGGGTGGTGAGGGAGCGGCGGTGGAGGAGGCCCAGGACCTGCATGTCCTCAGCAGAGTGGGAGGGGGAGTTGAAATGTTGGGCCACAGGGCAGTGCGGTTGATTGGTGCGGGTGTCCTGGAGATGTTCCCTAAAGCGCTCTGCGAGAAGACATCCAGTCTCCCCAATGTAGAGACTGCATCGGGAGCAACGGATACAATAAATGATATTGGTGGATGTGCAGGTAAAACTTTGATGGATGTGAAAGGCTCCTTTGGGGCTTTGGGTGGAGGTGAGGGAGGAGGTGTGGGCACAGGTTTTACAGTTCCTGCGGGGGCAGGGGAGGGTGCCAGGACGGCAGGGTGGGTTGTTGGGGGGCATGGACCTGATCAGGTAGTCACGGAGAGAACAGTCTTTGCGGAAGGCAGAAATGGGTGGGGAGGGAAATATATCCCTGGTGGTGGGGTCTGTTTGGAGGTGGCGGAAATGTTGGCGGATGATTTGGTTTATGCGAAGATTGGTAGGGTGGAAGGTGAGCACCAGGGGTGTTCTGTCCTTGTTACGGTTGGAGGGGTGGGGTCTGAGGGCGGAGGGACGGGATGTGAATGAAATGTGTTGGAGGGCATCTTTAACCACGTGGGAAGGGAAATTGCGGTCTCTAAAGAAGGAGGCTATCTGGTGTGTTCTGTGGTCCTCCTGGGAGCAGATACAGTGGAGGTGAAGGAATTGGGAATACGGTATGGCATTTTTGCAGGAGGTAGGGTGGGAAGAGGTATAATCCAGGTAGCTGTGGGAGTCGGTGAGTTTGTAAAAAATGTCAGCGTCAAGTCGGTCGTCATTAATGGAGATGGAGAGGTCCAAGAAGGGGAGGGAGGTGTCAGAGATGGTCTAGGTGAATTTAAGGTCAGGTTGGAATGTGTTGGTGAAGTTGATGAATTGCTCAACCTCCTCGTGGGAGCACGAGGTAGCGCCAATGC
>NC_057725.1:35053090-35100379 GCF_004010195.1 Chiloscyllium plagiosum
ATTGTTTTAAATTTGGGGGGGGGGGGGGGGGGGGGGGGGGGGGGGGATAAAGGTGAGGCCTTTGTTGAGGACTAATTGTTCATCCACAGGGAAGGGGAGGTCAGGGGGAATGGTGAAAACTTGGCACGGCTGGGAACTAGGACCTAGGATAGATGTGGAGCTGGGAGTGGGGCAGAGCCTGTAACTGGAGTGGGTGTGGTGTTAGCGGGAATGGGGGTGGTGTCATGAGCAGGGGTGGTGTTCCCCTCAGGGTTCTGGGAGGCAGGGATGGTGACAGTGGGACCTATGGGGGGGGCGTGTCAGCAGAATGCAGGTGAGTGGGGGCGGAAGTCACTGAGCGTGTGACATCAGTGATTATGTGAGGGGCGGAAGTGATGTCACTTGTGTTGCATGAGGAATTGTGAGGGGCGGAAGTGGCTATGGAAGCGGCCATGGTGGAGGCGGAAGTGATGTCATCCATCACTGTGGGGGTGGTGGCTGCAGCAGCCGCATGATTAATGGCTTCCAAGCAGTTACCATATCATAACACAGTTCAGTGCATCAATAGTAAAGAGTTCCGTTCCATCAAAGATCACCAGCACCACATCTCATAGGTCTGTGCTAACAACCCTGGGAGTTGTTTAATGCTTTTTTCTTTGAGAAATCAAAGGCCAGATGCCCTACAAGGATGGCTACTGAGAGACAAGCACTACCTTCCAAAACTCTGGCTGATGACTCCAATACAAAGCCCCATGCCTGAGAACAAATCTACATGAAATGCTGCTGATTGTCCACCAAGGCAGACAGCCTTGTTGTCGATAGGGTTCCAGTTGCAACACATTCATGAAAGTGTACTTGCATTCGCAATGAGGTGTCACTTCTGGAAGCCCTTCTTTACCATTTCCCTCCCAATACATGCACTGTAAAGCCCTGGTCATGGCTGGCAGTGCTTGACCTGGTGCACAACTGGACTTTAAATATGATACCAGTATTGGAAATCCTGGGGCAGTCTGGCTGTGGTAAGAAATTTCACAATTGCTGGTCACACAATAGAATAAAGGCTGCCAGAGAGTCATGGGGCAAATATGAGTAGGGAAGCTGTAGAGAATCATGTGAGATAACTTATCAGATGTAAAAGAGCAAAATCTTGTATAAAACTCCCTGAAATTGAGTGTTGACTAATTTTTGATCAAATTGAGAGAATGACTGTCAATTATTTTGTTAAATTTTTAAAGGCACAACATTCTTTCTGTTTGAAAGAGTAGTCTGTGTATTAATATATGCAGCATCCAGTACAGATAAGTGGACTACACTGAGATTCTAACTGCCAATCTTAAATTGGGTGACAGTATAATTCTTAGTAAGATTGGGAGTATTTATCAAATACTGTCCTATCACAGAATCAGAACCATGAACAGGTTGGGCACTGATGTGAACAGCTGTGGAGACATGTTGCTCCATATTATCAATCAATCCTTGGAAAGTGCGGCCCACCGACTTAGTCTTGCACTGGCACTGAAATTCACAGACTTTCACAGTACTTCTTGCACATTTTCTTATGAATCCAAGATAAAAAAAGTGTTAAAGAACTGTGTCCTTTTTAGCAATCCTCATTTTTTTTGTCCTACCAAAATGACAACCTCAAATATAGATTTCAAATCCACTTGGTATTAAAACAGCAGCATCTCCACCCAATGGGATTTGGCAGTCTGATTTATCTTTTTCTTCAAAGCTGACTCATTTTCACAGAATCAAAATGATCACCTAAGGCCACTTGGCCCATCGTGTTTGCAATGATTAAACAAACAATAACCCTTGTTAGAAACCGCAGCAGCAACCCCACCCAACCATGTTTGTCTATAGACAGAAGCTCAAAGAGGAAGGCCGTCTTTTTTATGTTTTGTTTCTAGTGCAAATCAATAAAATGTCACTGAATCTCTAAGATAGGTTCCCCTTTAAAAGATGAACAGTTCCTTGACGGCTTTCTGTCTGTGATTTGCCGACTGAGTTTTTCTCATTCACTGGAGGATTGCAGGAGTATCCCTGACAGCTCCGGGCAAACTAAAATGAATATGCTCGCGTACAGCTTCCAGCTATTATAGTTCCCCTTTCTGCCCTCCACTCTATGTCAACACATTTTTTTTTAAAGAAACATGTGTTTTACTTTTAAAACAGAATATCAATGTCAATCTTATTCAGAACATATACCTACGAGATGGGTTGAGAACTTATAAAGACTGTTTCAATAGTCACTCGTGGTCAAAACAGCTTGTCTGACAATGCAGTCTCAAGTCAGTGCTACAAGTAATAACTTATGTGTGTGAGATGTATATTTAGCGGCTGTCTCGCCCCTTGGACAGTAGCAGTGCAGGATTTTAATCCAGTTCACGTTTCCACTTGCCTTCAATTTAATCTCCGTCGGTTTCCAAAGTGGCCGCAGTTCTTTCAGGAGAGCTTCAATGCCATTTCTGGGCTCCTTTTCGTCCACATAGATGTCAAGATATTTGGTTTCAGTGTCGCGTCTGGACACAGCTGAACGCTCCATTCTGCCTCGGCTTGCAGTTTGAACGACCCCGTGTGTGGGTCGTGTTTAGATTGCAGCCGGAGCTGGCCACTGACCTCCTGGGCGAGACGGACCTGGGTCCTGCTGGATTCCAAAAGCCCATTACGTTTGCAGAAACACCATCAGGAATACCCCCACAGTTATTTGTACACCAGCACATTTGTAGGATGCCCTCAGAATTTTTCCACGCTGCAGTCCAACCTCCTACTTTTTGTTATCTAAGGACAGATGACCCCCACCTATAATTTAGTGGTCACAAATGCATCCCTCAGATTCTAATCACACTAATATCTGACCAAGACTAGAATTGTAAACTCTGATTGCATTCAACTTCCAGAACACTCTAGCAAGATCTTGTGACTACACCCCACACCCAATCCTACCTTGGAGGAGGCATGTCAACACAGAATACAATTATGTATGAGATGGACCTCAAACCAAACAGCAAACCAAATCTAGAGAGGGTCATTAAATGGTGCATGAAAAATGTGCTCTCTTAGAGAGGCCTACTCTACACCCAATCATATCTCCTGAGGGGCACCCTCTATCCAACCACATCCAAGAAAAGACACACATGGATGTGCTGCACTAAACTATAAACCAGGAGACTTACAAAGAACCCTCACCACATGACCGCACTGAGAAGCATTTGAGGTCACATTCTGCCCAGCCATGGTTCATTGGCATTCAAATGCACTGCATGACTTACAGCAGCCAACTTTTGTTTCTATTAAACCCCAAAATTGGACATAGATGTGCTGTATTGGGTTCTAGTTTTCAACAAAAGTCATTTCTCTTCGGTCTTACCAGTGAGTTCTGGGTGGACAATGGGTGCATTCTCCCACCTCCCTATCCCTATTCCTCAAGATGAGTGTTGCACATATACTTTCTCAATAGTTAGGATGCAGAGTCTAAATCATGAACAAGAAGCAAAATATCTGGTGATGCTATGGGCAGACCATTGAGCCAGAAAGTGATTTAAAAGGCACAGAATATTCAGGACATAGCATATATGGTGTTATATTAAATGAGAATAGTGTTGTGTTACTGAGTTTACATTGACAGTTTTTTTTATCAGTCCAGCAGCATTTATTTTGAGTTGAGTTTTCTCTATTTATTCTTACAGTAAATCTAATATTATTAACCTTGATTCTTGAATGTTGTTCTTGTTTCTTGTAAATCTAATATTATTAACCTTGGTTCTTACCTTGAAGTCACTTACTTATATTAATTTGTTGCTTAGTTACTGAAACTTTACCATTAGGTTTTGGCATTCTGACTTGGCATACAGTCCTGACAACTCTCTACAAACTTCATTCACATTATTTGTCATAATTCTGAATTCCTCATATACCGCTGGATAGCTTAAGACTATTTGAGCACAATTATTTCTACTTGTCCTTATTTCTGCTCAATTGCTTTAAATGGTCTAAAATTGTCTATTTCTTTCTGACTTTCATATGCTCTATAATCTCTATATATTCACAGGATGTCAGGGGCTATATTGGTAAAGCCAGGTATGTTGCCCATTCCCAATTCTCCTTGTGGTCATTTCAGAGGGCACTTAAGAATTATTCACAGACATCTAGACATTTATTGCACAGAAGGAAGCAGTTCAGCCCATATGCACATGCTGGTGGGCAACAATCTGTCTACAATAATCCCATTTACCAGGTCTTGGCTCACAGCCCTGGAGGGTATGGCAATGTAAGTGAACATATAAATACTGCCTAAATGTTATCAGAGTTTCTGAATTGACCACCCTTTCAGGTATTAAGTTCCCAACACTCTGAATGAAAAAAATCTCCTTCTCTTGGCCTTCTATCCTTTGTTTTAAAACTATGTATGCTGGATATTAAATCCTGTACTAATGAGAAAAGGGATTTCCTATCCACCTTATTTGTGCCTCTCAATTTTATACTCCCCTATTGGCTCTCCTCTCCATATTTACTGCTCCAAGAAAAATCACAGAATCACAGAAGTGGTGTTGGTCCATCCTTCCTGTCTCAGCTCATGAATTGTGAATCAGCATTGAGTGTCAAGCTTCTGCTTTTTCCCCCATACCTTTGCCCATTACTTTTATCCAAATAATCAACCAGTGCCCTCTTGAGTGCCTGAATTGAATCTACCTCCACCATACTTCCAAATAATTTGTTCCAAACTCTAACTACTCACTGAGTGAAAATGTTTTTTCTCACTTTAACCTTATCTCTTTTGCAAATCACTTTAAACCTATGTCCTCTTGTCCTTGTTTCTTTTGATAAAACAACCCCATCTTAAGCAATCCTTCCTCATAGCTCAGGCAGCATCCCAGTAAATCTATTCTGTGTCCTCTCTAATACAATCTCTTACAACCTTTAATGCTGTGAGCAGAACTGCATGCATTTGTGGCCTAACCAGCAATTTATACAGTTCTGGCAAAATATCCTGGTTTTTGCATTCTGTGCCACAGCTAAACAGGCAAGAATACAATATACCTGCTTAACAACAATATCTCCCTCCTGTGTTATGTGATCTACACAACAAAACTTTCCAGGCTCCTATCATTCATAGTGTAATACCCTACCTTTTTATGCTTCCCAAGTGCATGGCCTCACAAATTTTGGGTTGAATTCCATTTGCCAATATTCTGCCCACCTAAGCAGTCATTGATATTCTCTTGCAGTTTATGGTTCTTGTCTTTGCTAGTAGTCACCCTCCCAATTTTCTTATCTTCCCTGAACAACTTGATCATATGCCCAAAGTATAAGCCAGAGAGGGATGGCAGATTTCTCTTACTAAACCAGATGGATTATGATCACAGTTAATGACAGGACAATTTTTAATTCTGGATTTTATTACTTGCACCTCCCAAAGTGGTAGGTTTTGAACCCAAGTTCTCAGACTATTCACCTATGCCCGTCGATTTCTAATCCAGTAATATTACCATGACACCACCATCTCTTCTGATAACATATAGCCATTATTGTTGCAATCTCTTTGTACTTAATATTTCATTCACAGGAGAGTCAGTTTGATGTTACCTTCACAATATCCATTTCTTATAGTGTTTCTGTCAGCCACTACTGTGTATGAGACAGAGTTTCTCCAGTTGCAAGGAACATACATCATCAAAAACTTTGGGTAGGCCACCATATTATTGTTCATATACACCAAACAGAGTTTAGATTAAAATGGAGACAGTCTTTCTCAAATAATCAGAAGTTATGCAAGTGCTCCCATCTATTCACTAATAAAGAAGGAAACTTCACTGATTCAAATAGGCCAATGAAACATTTAATAGTTTCTGATTTATGTTGATCTTTCTTTACCCTTTGAAGCATTTTAAGTTGCCTACACGCAAGAGATTCTTTGCAAGGGCAACAATGCTTCATTCCATTATTTCATCAGCCATAGAGAATATGGATTTTGCTATCCATATTTTAAGCAAAATATAATTACATGTGCTTATATCTATTATTACAGTGAAATTAATTTCATGTTTAAGTCATTTTTGAAAAAGACCTAGCCATTGCAGCTTGATTAATAATGTGACATAATTATATTTATAGAAAGCTTTCAGTCACTTATTAATTCTGCCTTGGATTTTTGGAAGATTTAACTACACTCTTATTGAGGAGACTAAGAAATCTATAAATCCTAAGAGGGTGACAATTCCATATCCAAGCATAGGCAAAGATTTACAAAACTGAGAACTAGGCCATACTTATGAAACAGAGAAAGACATGAGGATGTTCAATAAGATTTCTGGCTGACATTTGGGGGGAAAGGCAATGAAAATTAGAAAATATATATGCTAGGCATCTGGAACCATAAACTGAAAATTCAGGCTGTAATAACTATTGAATAAAAAGTATGCTGCCTAATCAATGTGTGAAGCAATCACAATATACTTGAATATTAAGAGTATAGAATGTAAATGCACTTTCTTGGAAGACACAGTTTTGGCATTATTGCTTTAAATTCTATAAAAACCTGAATACTTTTTGAACAACATTATTGTGAGATTCTATATAAAAGGAATCATTATTATATTGTCTCCTTGGTTTTTATTCCTCGAAGTGCTTGAAGCAATAAAATACTTTTCCCCCAACACGTATAAAATGCTATTCACCCATTAGGAAAGACTAGAGATAACAAATTGAAATCCAATCAAAATCCAAAACTTTGTAACTAGAAATTTGGAAATAGAATGGAAAATACTGAAATTGTACAAGTCTTTACTTAGACTGCAGCAAAGAACTATGTGTAGTTGTGGATGTTCCATTACCTCTTCAAAGGAAGAACATAACAGTAAAAGCAACAGACTTTTTTTGCTTCATTCATGGGATGTGAGCATTGTTAGTTGTGCCGGCATTTATGCTTATACTTAATTGCCAAAAGGGCAATTATGAATTAACTACATTGCTGTGGGCCTGGAGTCACATGTAGATCAGACCAGTTATGAGCACACCAAATTTCCTGATTTCCTGCTGATTTCCTTCCCTAAAGGACATTAGTGAGTCAGATGGATTTTTCCTGACAATAGGTACTGGTTTCATGGCTATTATTAGACTCGTAAATCCAGGTTTTTAATTACAACCAAACTCCGCCATGTTGGGATTCAAATCCAGGCCCCCGAACATTTCCTGGGTTTCGACATTAATCATGTAGTGCGGACTGGCATTGTGGCTTAGTGGTTAGCACTGCTGCCTCACAGAACCAGGGACCTGGATTCAATTAGGGGTGACACGGTGGCTCAATGGTTAGCACTGCTGCCTCACAGCGCTAGGAATCCAGGTTCAATTCCAGTCTCAGGTGACTGTCTGTGTGGAGTTTACATTCTTCCCACATCTGTGTGGATTTCCGTCCACAGTCTAAAGATGTGCAGATTAGGTGAATTAGCTATTGGGAAAGCAAGGTTACAGGGATAGGGTAAGGGGTTAAGTCTGGGTGGGCTGCTCTTCAGAGGCTCGGTGTGAACTTGTAGGGCTGAACAGCCTGTTTCCACACTATAGGGATTCTATGATAATACCATATGGCCATTGTCTCTCAAATTCACCAGGCTGAGCCTATTGCTATGACTAAGTCCTTCAGAAAAGAATACAAATTTAAAAGGTTAGGGTTTCTTGTTTAAAATGAGAGCTGTGGCCTTTAAAGAAGCAAGTCATGAAGGTTTTCAAGAGTGTTATACAGGTAGTTCTGGGATAATGTGTGTTTTGGCAGTGAGATTTGGCTACAATGTCGTTGAAGAATTAGTGAAAGGTTTTTTCAAGAACACTTACCTCCTTTGCCAATAGCGCGATTCCAATGGGGATTGGTGTGCACACTTCGTTCTGCACATGCACCAATGTGCGTGCGGAAATCTCCCACCATTCTGTGCATGCGCCAATGTGTGTGCGGAAATCTCCACATTGTTCTGTGCATGCTCCAACGTGCGTGCGGAAATCTCCCGCCGTTCTGTGCATGTGCCAATGTGCATGCGGAAATCTGCACGCTATTCTGTGCATGCGCCAATGTCCTTGCCGTTCTGCACATGCATCAGTGTCCACACATGCACAACGTCAGCACTGCTCTTCATGCCATTCTGCACATGCGCTGAGGTCAGCTGTCAACAGAGCAGCTTTCTGCGAAAGGTACTGTACAGAGAGCAACTTCCTTACATTTTCAAATGTACTGTGATAAATTTACTTCATTATAAATGTGATTTCAATCTTCATTCAAGCTGTGCTATACTTTGTGTTAGATCTTTGGGTGACTTTTGAGTGATCATGAGTGATTTCCTTGCTCGTCTGTCCCAACCCCACTCTTCCACTAGGCCCTATTATTTATATTAAACAATTTTTTATTAAGCGAGGTTTCTCTGGAACGCAACTATGGCATTATAGGAGAACTACCTGTATTAAAGTAAATGGCAACAGATGGTTTCCATTGATCAGTGAGTGGTGATTAGAAGGAAAAATTGAACAAAAATGTTAGCATCAAGGGCTAGGACAGCACTTATTGCCCAATGCTAATTGTCCTTGGGAAGGTGATGGTGAACTACTTTCTCAAACTGTTGCAGTTCATGTGATGTAGGCAGGGCCTGGGAAAGTGGGATCCATCAAGGTCCAATAAATGGAGCTGGAGGCTCCAAAGGGCAAACTGTGCTTCGGTCAAGGGCATGTTCTCTATGTTTGGGCTGAGGGCAAACTATGTGTTCCAATAAGGGGAGGGGACTGCAATGCTTGTCAGGGAGATGACCATTGATCTTGGGCTGTTCTGCTTGGATCAGTGGCAGGAATACTGTGTGCCCTGGTCAGGGACAGGACCACTGTGTAAGGGTCAAAGGTGGGGCTACTGTGCTGTGAATAGGCAATGAAGATGCAGGCCCAGGCCAGGTGCTGTACCAAGGCAGAATATTTCTGTTTCTGCACCAGAGTGAAAGTACACCACAGTACACCACAGGGATATAGCAATTTATTTTGCTATAAATTCTGTGCTTACAATCTTATTCTCTACAACTACCTGATGAAGGAGCAGTGCTCCGAAAGCTAGTGCTTCCAAATACATCTGTTGACTATAACCTGGTGTTGTGTGATTTTTAACTTTGTACACAGGGATGGAGTGTCAGAGCTTCGACCAAGCAATGGTGAAGTAATGGGGATATGGTTCTGAGTCAGGGTGATGGGTATCTTTCAGGGAAATTTGCACTTGTGAATGCTTCCATGCATCTATTGTTCTTGTCCTTCTCAGTGGTAGAGGTTGTCAATTTGGAAGCTGCTTTTGGAAGAACCTTGATGAGTTATTGCATTGTATTTTGTGGATGGTACGTACTATACATCCACGGTGAAGGGTGTGAATGTTGAAGGTATTACATCAGATGTCAATCAAGGTTTCTTTATCCTGCATGATGTTAAGTTTTTTGATGGTTGTTGGAGCTACACTCATGCAGCCAAGTGTAGTGTATTCCATCATGCTACTGACTTGTGTCTTGTAGATGTTGGAAAGGTTTAGAGGAGCCAAGACGTGAGTAATTAACTTTAGAATTCCTAACATATACCATGCTATTCGAGCCACACTTTTAAAAGGTTGGGTCAGTTCAGGTTCTGGTCAATGTGGGATATTGGTAGTGGGGTCTTCAGCAATGATAATACCATAATTTTGTACACTGGTGATAACCCAGCTACATCATATAAACACGGTGCAACTTTTACAAGGATTGTCACAAAAAGAACAACCAACAAGTGGAAGTACTCATCAGTTCACTTGTTTTTCCATGATTGTAGTCTTGTGATAGAGATACCTCAACAGTGCAGTGTCTGGAGAAAAAAAATATAACCAGTGACACTACTTTTGGATTTGTGTTATGCACATATGAGTACTCTAGAAGTTACTGTTAATTTCAGTGGATTAATGATAGCTAATGCAGATCAATGTATTGTATCACTGCTTAAGAACAATGCTAAAAATCACACAACACCTGGTTATAGTCCAAAAGGTTTATTTCAAAGTACTAGCTTTCAGAGCACTGCTCCTTCATCAGATAGCTGTGAAGTAGGATCATAAGACACAGAATTTATAGCAAAAGATGACTAGTACTTTCAAATAAACCTTTTGGACTATAACCTGGCATGGTGTGATTTTTAAATTTGTCCAACCCAGTCCAACACCGGTACCTCCACATCATAAGAACAATGTAACATTGTCTAAGAATTTTCTCTGTTTCAATCAAGCTGTTAAGAAACAGAGAGGATATATTCACTGATCAAAAACACTACAGATCCAGGTAAGCTTTTATTAATATTTATCTGAAACAAATCGAAACTTGAGAGAATAGTATAAAACAGTAATATACTCTTAACATCATGCAACCAATTCAAATGTGAACTGAGGCATAACACTAGAAGTGTGGTCTCAGATTTGTTAAGATAAATTTTTCTATTGTCTTTGACATGTTTCTGTTCTTTGACTTATACCATAAAAAACTAGAACTGAGAAGAAGGAGTTACTATCAGAGATTACCACAGGAATTCCATGTTGCAGCCTTGTCAAAACGCCACAATATAAAAATCTGTCACTCCACAAGCTAGAGGTCTGCTCATGTGGAATACAGACAAGTATCCTAAAAGTTTGTTCTCCTCAAATTTTCATTTGAATTGCTCTTGCAAATGGACTAAAAACTGAAATTTCTTTTGTTTGTGATATTCCTTTCTGAAGGTGGAAGCAAGGAATATTTGTCACTGCTAATTGACTTGTTAGGCTATTTTATAGGTTAGAAGTCAACTACTTTGTGATGATATGGAATCATGAATGTGCCAGACTAGGCAATGACAGCAAGTTTCTGTCCCTAAAAACAGAACCAGATGGTATTTCACAAAAATCAATTAGTTTCATGATAATTTTTATTATACTAGCTTTACATTGCAGAATTATAATATTAACTGTATTTAAATTCCCCAGGTGCCATACCTAGTGTTGAACTCAGGTCTCTGGATTATTTATCCAATCCTTTAGATTACTAATGTAATAATATACACATAATTCTAATATGCTCAATGTAGGAACTAAAATCAGACGTGTCAACTGCTTTTTTCAATTTGCCACTTTTTATCTGTTTTTTATTCCCTTCTGAAGATAATAGTTCTGTGGGGCCACAGAGCATATCAATTACAGCATTTCTTTTACAGTAACAAGTCACCATTCTGCATATCTAAAGCCAGACAGTGTGTGTTAATTGGGTCTTCAGCCTTGTGGTGATGGTGGAGGTGGTTAAGCATTTCACCAGTATTAATGCCATCTCAATCCAGAGCTTTTAAAAGATACATTTCTATAGGAAGATTAAGAGCAGTAAAATTGGCTGATTCGGTTGTTCCTACCTTGGGAACAGTGAGGTCAGTTGTAGTGTCCAATTGGCACTCTGACAGAGATCAGCTATCTACACAGTTGCTTATAGGCTAGATGTCAATACTTTATGTCAATAATCAGTATGTTGGCCTTTTCACCCGAGCATTTATTTTCTTAGTCAACATAGTTGTCTTGTGCAATAAAATCAGCTGTGGTCAGAAAGTGTTCACCACAAACCCGTTAACCATGTGAGATGACACTATGGCTTTTTGAGGTGCATTTTGTCCTTTTTTTAATATGAAGAGAGGTTGAGACAGAAGTGTAAGTAGTCTGCTTCAAGTCAATAAAGTAAACAGCTTGGATCTTTTTTTAAATTATGAACAATTGAAACAGCCTGAATGGTTGAGGTCAAGCTGATACAGAACCAGAGTTTTCAGTTTAGTTTTCAGTAGCTGTTGGGGTTGTGAAAGCTGCTACCTTCTCTCTCTCTCTCTTTGCTACAGCTAAAGGTTCTCCTCCTGCTGCTAGAATTGCATGTGAGACAATCTCAGTCACTGAATTTTCCTTTGCCAAGTGTCTACTTACATAATGTTACTATATCGGAACAGTTAATGAATAGTTTATTATTTTGTTAAGTACTTTGTAAGAGTTACAGTTAAGCCAATTCTTTTATTTTATTTTTATTTTGTCTGCATTTTAACAATAGTGTATGAATAACATGTGTTTTGCTTCAATCCTAATAGTTTAGCCAACTGAATTGCATCCAGAATACAATGCTTGGCATTTGCCTTTAAAATAAGAAAATGTTAGAATCTAGGCTATCTCCTTGATACATATTGAGAGGGTTTGGTCTGGTCCATGACATCATGTTTCTATGTCTTTAGACTGTAGCAAAATATCCTTGCCATTTTCAATACTTTAATGTAGTGCATTAAAAAAATACAAGGAATTTCTTTAACAAGGAAAATAATTTATGTCATGATATACCATTCAAATTTTCGTTCACACGTTTCCTCAAAACTTGTATTGCAAACCATTTTCTAAAATCGTACAATAATCTAATACAATACAATACAATACAGCATAAAACAGAGCCTTCGGCCCACCAAGCCTGCACTGGTTCCTAACCCTTATTTAGACCCACTATCTATTGCCCATATCCGGTATCTATCCCTCTATCCACTTCCTGTTCATGTGTCTGTCATGATAAGCCTTAAACATTGCTAATGTTCCTGCTTGCACCATATCCACTAGCAGTGCATTCCAGGCACCTGCTATACTCTGTGTGAAAAATTGTGCCCGCATTTCTTCCCTAAACTTCCCCCCTCTTACCTTGAACCTGTGCCGCCTTGTAGTTGACCTTTTCACCCTGGGAAAAAGATTCTGACTGGTCACCCATGTCTCTCATATTCATTTTTGAGATGGGATCATCAATGTCAATATTTGTCCCACATTTCTAATTTTCTTGAGAAACCTTCTTGAACTGTTTCAGTCCATGCGATACAGATATACCAACAGTGCTGTGATAACTTGTACAAGTCCATGGAGAATCATGAAGTAATCTCCTTGTGGATCTTGCTGAGTAAGAATTCCCTTTGTGACAGACAATGGCCTGCCCAGCTGGAACTCATCACCTGATCTTTTTATAAAGCAGATTCTGGCCGTCTTGAGGTGCAGTAGTAGCATTGTTACCCCTGGATTGAGAGACCCAGATTCAAGTCCCACTTGCTCCACAGTTGTTTAATAACATGTCTGAACATGTTGATTAGAAGAATAGGTTAATAAACATTTTTTAAAAACTCCATGTGAAAATATCCAGGTATGGCACCTTTCCAATCTCCCTATCTCTCTCCCACCTTTGATCATTTGCAGTGTAGTTAATGGGCTTTGCATGTAAATTATTCAACTGGAAACAAAGCACAGTATCACAGTAGTTAGCGCTGCTGCCTCACAGGGATCTCGTTTCAACTCCAGCTTCGGGAGACTGCGTGTTTCATGTGGGCTTCCTCCGGGTGTTCTGGTTTCCTCCCACAGTCTAAAGATGTGCAGGTTAGGTGGAATGGCCATGCTAAAGTATCCATAGTGTTTGCAGGCTAGGTGGATTAGCCATGCAAAATGTGAGATTATGCTGATTTGGTGGGGGGTGTTAACTTTGGGTCGGATGCTTTCAGAGGGTCAGTGAGGATTCAATGGGTAGAATAGGCTTTTTCCACAGTGTAGGGATTCCATGGTTGGTGCCACTAGATGAAAATATATATCAAGCTGTTTTGGTTTTGGGGAAAGACATTTTTCATTTTTGTGTAAGAGAATTCTGGTTATGAAAAATAAAACATACCAAGGATTGGTTATGGAATATATGGAAGTTACTTTGGCAGTTATATAGTTAACTTAATGGAGCAATGCATGCATAGGATCATGAAACAGACAAGCAAGAGACAAGCTCATGCTGAAGATAATGGTAGCACACCATATTAGGCTAGTCAAATCACATGATAGATGAGCTAGTGCTAAAGATGATGGTGATGTAATGTGATAGGTTAAGTGTAAAGTAGTAGACTAGTGTGGCAGAAGATGATTAGTTTAGAAGGACAAAGCAAGCTAGTATGGTTGGTTATGTTAATGACACCCAGATAAGCGTGGGAACTAGAAAACTTTAAGCAGTAGTGGCCCCAAGAATCGGGGGTGGGGGGGAACAAGGGCAGACAGGGAAATAATTTTCTGATTGCCGTAGCTTTTATTTGCAAATAAAAGTTTAATTTTGTGAAGGATTTTCTGCATCTCCTGGTCATTCTCACAGAGTATTGGGTGATCTTTCCACAGCAGGGTCTGAGGAACTGTCTGCCCCAGGCTGGGACTAACCTACATACACCATGAACATTGGCTCTACTTTGGCGTTCAACGATAAATGACATTCCTTCCAGTCAGGCTTCCTCAGGTGTTACATTGTCAATGAAAGTAAAGAAAAGTTTCAGACAGCCTTCCCTTTCAATGACCCCGGTAAGATCGTGATGGGGAATATTGGAAATACCTTTGTTTGGGAAACTGGAACTTTATGATGCTGGAGAATTGGCCCAAGTGCACAGAAAGAATGAGACACATTTTTTCAGGCAAATGAGATAGAAAGTGAGCACTGACAAAAAGACATTCTCCTGACCACTTGTGGGGTCTTGAATTTCAGCATCATAAAAAGATTAACCTACATGGCAAACTGACAGATATGATAGCATATCGCTATAACCCGACACCATTTGATATAAAGCATCATCACAGGTTTAACAAGGCAAATGGACTTTCCAGGGATCCAATTACTGAATTCTTGATGAGACTGAGGAAATTTGCATAACACTGTATAAGGGTCAACATTTAGGGAACAAACTGCTTAGTTTGTGGAATTAATAATGTTACAAGCCAAAGGAATCTGCTGACTGAACCAGGTTTGGACCTCAAGAAAGTCATTGGTCTATTCCCAGAAAAATGTAGAATGAGGGATTTGGGATCTTCAGAGGTCCATAAGCAGTACCGTCCTCAAGCTTGGGCTATCTCCCATACCAAGAAGCAAAGTCCCAGTGAATGGTACTCATAGCTGCTGTTTATTGTCAATGAAAGGCAATTGGAGGCTGCAAGGGCCCAGAACTGAATGGGAAGTTTCTCTACAATACAGAGAGGAGCAAGATTGTTCATGCTGCATTTGTGGTCATAGAATTCACCCGAGACAAGGCAATTGAAACAGATGAAAGGTGTACTGCCCAGAACGAAGGACAAAGTCACCTCAAGACAGTCAGAGGATGAGGAATTGATACAGCTAAATTGCATCACTGCTCTCAAAGTGGTGCTAATTAAGAAAATGTTTCGAGTAAATGGTGACTCCCTGGTCATGGAGTTAGACACAGGGGCTGCTGTATCCATTGTTGGGGAGCAAAGTTTTAGGCAAATCCAATGGGCCATCTTATCCAGACACCAATGCTAGATTGGCCACATGCACAGGGGAGCTCTTGCATATTATTTGGACCACTTATGCATAGGCAACAGTCAGTACAACGCTGCTAAATGGTTGTGTAAGGGCCAGGCCCCCACCTTTTGGGAAGAGGATACAAATACATTTGGATTGGCAACAAATCTTTAAAATAGTTACTGGCAATCTATATAAAGTCATTGAGAAGTGTATCAAAGCATTTCTAAGAGAGTCTTGTGAAGATAAAAGGTGCTAGTCTTAGATTGATGTAGAACTAGAAGCTTAATATAAACACTTCAAGGCACAGCTGATCCCCTATGCACTTGGTGTCAAAGTAGAGGTGGAATTGGAACATTTAGGGGAACATAGCATCATATACCTAATGCACTTGCTGAATGGGCCATGCCAGTAGCTCCAGCTATAAAACCTGACATCTTGATCTGTCTCTGTGCAGACTATGAGTTGGCAGTCAACTGTCCTACTGTGACATACATAGAAGACTTGTATGTAAAATGGTCTGGAGTCACAGATTTTCTAAATTGAATATGAACCATGCCTCCAACTGGAGCTTGAGGGCATTCAGGACGTATGTTACTATAAACACTTGCAAAAGACTATGAGTCCATTCACTTGCCCTTTGGCGTATCTTTGGTTTGCACCATCTTTCAAAAGGTAATGGTAAGTATCCTCCAAGGGATGCCCAGAGTGGCCATCCAAGTGGATGATGTTTGATTCTCACAAGCTACTGCAAAGGAACAGTTTGGAGGAGGTCTTAACACTGGTTGACACCTAGCTAAAAAGGGAAAAATGTATGCTCCAGGTAAACTTGGTAACATACCTCAGGTACAGAATTGACAAGGACAGATTAAATCCTACTGAAGAGAAGGTGAAAGCCATAAAAAGGGGCTCTGACTCCAAGGAACACAACAGAGTCAAAGTTTTTCCTAGGTCTCAAAGATTACTAGGAAGAGATAGGGACCATATAAGGAACTTCAGGGTCACCCCCTGACTCAGAGGGGAAGAGATGTGATATCCCTGCAAGGCCCATGGGGAACCACAAATTAATCTCCTGTAGAGCTCATTCAGTTACTTTCTTGTGTCTCTATCCCTGGACCAGGAGGCCTGGGTTCAAGTCCCATCTGCTCCAGAAGTGTGTAACAACATTTTTCTGAATAGATTGGTTAGAAAAATAGGATAAAGCAGACCAAGAGATGGGTCTGCACAAGTGTCTGTCCTGGGTTCTATTTTGGTGTTCAACAATCAATGATGCTTCTTTCCAGTCAGGCTTTCTGAGTTATTACAAGTGCTCTTGGGCAGAGAGTTACCAAATGTTAACCCAGTGACAGTGAAGGAACAGCAAAATAGCTGTTTGAAAATGAAGTAAAAGACTTGAGTACTGTACCTTTCTTACTTGGCCACTGTTGGAGAATGCATGTCAAACTATCTTTTCAAAATTCGGAGATGCTGGTGTTGGACTGGAGTGTACAAAGTTAAAAATCACACAACACCAGATTATAGTCCAACAGGTTTAATTGGAAGCACTTCCAATTGTGCTTCCAATTAAACCTGTTGGACTATAACCTGGTGTTGTGTGATTTTTATCTTTTCAAAGGCTGCATAGAAGTTCCAAATATTTCAGCTGCTTGCACATATTTTACAAGGGTTTTACACCAATGACAATACCAATGAGCAACAGGCCCCCAGGAAACCTCGAGTAACTCTCAAGAGAGAGACCATTTGCAATCATAATGTTTTCAAAAGGTGCAACAACAACATAATTAATTTTTTGCAAATTCTGAAGCTTTGAATCATTTCCAGGTCATAAGCACATCATACTCAACAATTTAACCTGAGTGTGCAGAGGGCTGTGTCATCAATTTGCAATTCTCAGATTCTAGCATATTTTTATCCAAAAAACTTTCGATTGTAGTTAAATTAGAACTGTTGTAGTAATGTAGGCAACAGCTGTTGTTCAAATGTCAATGAAAACAACATTAACTGAACTGATGCATATGTATCTGCGTCACTATTTGGTCTGTATGATAGATGATTCAGTTTTTGGCAGATAGCTGAACAAATGGGGAGATGTTGATTGCAGTCATATGCCCAAGAAGAAGAAAGTCAATAATTGCCGTTGCATGAAGTAATATGAGATTCAGCTGCAATTAAATGTGTATTGGGAGAGATTGTGGGATAAAGTGAAGGAGACACAAATGTATGTGGTTGATCTGTTGAAAACAAACTGCTATATTGGGTTAATAGTTTTTTCCTGTTCCTAAAAGTTGTTGATCTTGAAATTCTGTAGGAGGCTGAGCACTAGAAGAGTGGGAGAGCCGCAAAGAAAATATACCAAGAATTTTCCCCAGTTAAAAAATAGTCTACACCTCTATTTTCCCTTACAAAGTGCACAGCATTATGCTTTCCCACATTGTATTCGATTTGCTACTTCTTTGCTCACTCTCCTAGCCTGTCCAAGTCCTTCTGCAGCCTCCCTGCTTCCTCAACACTACTTTTTACTCCACCTACCTCTTTGTAAAGTTAGCAACAATGCCCTCAGTTCTTCCTTCCAGATTGTTAACACATAACATGAGTAGTTGTGGTTATGTAAATTAATGAGGGCAGGATTAATGGGCAGATGGGAGTTGATGCAAGTTAGGATATAGGCAGAAAAGTTCTAGGAAAGGGGTAGAAATAAATGCACATTCTAATGAAAGAAAGAACAATGTGTCTTGATATTAAAACACAACTCTTGTGGAACTTCAGTAGTCACAGGCTGCCATCCTGAAAAAGATCTATTTATCCTAACTCTTTGCCTTCTGCCAGTCAGCCAATCCTCTATCAATGCCAGTAGCTTACCCCTTGCCAGTATTGTACTTAGCAACCTCCTGCCTCTTCAAAGAGCTCCTGGAAATCCAAATCATGCGCACTGGCTCTCCTTTGTCTAATTTACTCATTAGTTCCTCAAAGAATTCTAACAAGTTTGTCGAGCATGATTTCCCCTTGAACCAATACTGACTCCACCCTTTTTTAACCATGCACTTCCAAGCATTCTGAAATCTCATCCTTATTAATAGCCTCTAAAATCTTACCAATAACCTCGGTCAGGACAACTGGCTCATAACTTCCCATCTTCTGTCTCCCTCCTTTCTTAGCCAGGAGTGTTATATTAGCCATTTTCCAGTCCTCTGGGCCCCTCCCTGATTTCAGTGCTGTTGAAACATTACCAATGCCTCCACAACCTCCTCAGCTATTGCCTTGGAAGCCTGGGGTATAGTCCACGAAAGGTAATATAAATGCAATTTTTTCTTTCTTTCATCAGAATATGCATCTATTTCTACCCCTTTCCCAGAACTTTTCTGCTCATATCCTAACTTGCATCAAATCCCATCTGCCTATTAATCCTGCCCTCATTAATTGACATTGCCTCACATTAAAACTTACATCCTCATACTTGAATTCTTTATGACTTTTACCTTTTTTATCCTTGTAACCTCCTTCAGCTTGACAACTTCATTTACAACTACTCTTCATTCCAGGTTCCAGCCTTCTGCACCTCTGTCCTCGATTTGCCCTGCCATGTGCGGTTAAACCTTTAACCAACAAAATACCATTTCTCAGAATTTCCTATCCAAGACTACATGCATCAAACCTTCCTGAAGATCATGTTTAAAACCCACTCCCTGCCCCAGCTGTTAAGGAATATCACATTTTTCCACTCAACGACACTTTTATTTCTCACTATTTCTCTTTGAAATGCAGAAATATTTGCACCCCATTAGGTGCAGTATCATTGCCATTTCTGGATGATTGTGATGATGAGATTAAAGTCTCCCCCATATTTTGGCCACAAGTTTCCTTAAGAAGTAAATTTGTGCAATCTCAGTCCAGTTCTTCCTGAGTGTTGGCTGTTGATAATGGGCTGGAGCAATTGGTTAAGACACTAATGCTTCACTCTATTTTGAACTGTTACAAATCATGGTTGCATTTGAGTACCTAAATAGGAAAGTATTCAATTTCCTTCACTAACATCTGAACATGAGGGCAAAATTCACTTCCTCAAAAGGCTGCCTTACTGTACCAGGGATCTGAGTTCAATTCCACCCTTGGGCAACTGTCTGTATGGGGTTTGTATTTGCTCCTTTATTTGTGTAGGTTTCCCCCCGGTACCCCAGTTTTTTTCCCACAGTGCAAAGATGTACAGGCTAAGTGGATTAGCTATGGGAAGTGCATGGGTAGAAGGTGGAATGCACTTTGGAGGGTCAGTGTGGACTCAGTGGGCTGAATGTCCTGCTTTCACACTGTAAGGTTTCTGTCAGAAACACCCCAACCCCCATGTTTGGATTGTGCCTTGTTTCTAATAAATTTGGAAATATCTTTACAAGTTTGTAGTCAATAATGTACAATGGGAAATTGCAAATCTGTGAAACTGCCAATCTAAACAAACAAAAACACATTCTGCAATATGCATTGTAAGCCAGTCAGCAGCTATAAAGAGAGAGAAAAGGAAAAGCAAAACAGGCTATATTTTGGATGTATTCATTGCAACTGGAGCATGTTAAAGATCTGCATTACAGGAATGAGGCTATCTTGTGGCTCAGTGAGTAATATGTTGGCCTCTGACTCAGAAGCTTCCAGCTCAAGTCCCACTCCAGGACTTGTTAACTTCAGAAGGAGTATTTATGTGAATCTGATTGATAATCAATCCTTCCAGCATAGCCTTGCCACGCAGAAAGAGTGATTTGATTTGTCATACTTGATGTGGAGTGGTGCCCCTCAGGATATAAACATCTCTCTGAAACAGAGATGCCAATCGTCCCTTGCAGTTTATTGCTAAAAAGAAGAAAGTGTGGTAGGAACAGAATTGTTTATAGTTTGAGAATATAGGTTGCAGTCAGCATTTATAAAATACCTCTGTAATTCAACAATGATGGGGATGTTTAAAAGGCTAAAAGGATTTGATGGGAAAGATACTATTAACACTATTCCTCGCGATACCAACCTGAGGGTTACCATTAGCCAGAAACTGAACTGGACAAGCCATACAAATACAATGGCTAGACAGAGCAATTTAGAAGCTGGGAACCTTGCACTCAATAACTTACCAATAACTTACAAGGCATCAATCTTGTGAATAAATACTGCTCACCTGCCTGGATGAGTGCAGTTCTAACAATGCTTAACAAGTTTGACTTCATCCAGGACAAGCAGCCCACTTGATTTACACCACAGCCACAAACATTCACTCCTTCCGCCACTAATGAACAATACACATTGCTGCTGCTGCTATCTACAACATGCACTGCAGAAATTCACCAAGGCTCCTTAGACAGCACCTTCCAAACGTGCCACCATTACCATCTAGAAAGACAATGGCAGCAAATACATGGGAACACCACTACCTTGTAAGTTCACTTCCAAGCCAGTGTTGCTGGGTTTAAGTCCTGAAGCACCCTCCGTAAAGGCTTTGTTGGGCCACCTCCGGCAAATCAACTGCAGCAGTTCAAGAAGGCAGCTCAGCACCACATTCTCAAGAGCAAATAGGGATGGGTAATAAATACTGTCCAGCCAGTGATGGCCTCAATTTGTGAGTGAATAAAAAAAAATTGAGTAGCTATTCCTTCTGTTGGGAACTCAAGAACATAGGAATATAATCTTGAAATTGTAAATAGTCCAATTGGATACAAAATCAGAAACTTTTTTTATCCTTAGTGTAATTGCAGCCTCGATTTCCCTCCCCTAATCTGCAGTGAAGACTGAGTCAGTTGGAAATTTCAAGACTGAGGTCACATGATTTTTATCGGCTAGGGATATCAAGGGATAATGCAGAAAAGACAGGAAAAACAAAAGTTGAGATGCTGATGGAATAGTACAGCTGACCCAAGGGTCTGAAAGATTTATTCCTGTCCCAAATGATCCGAAGTTCCTATTACACCTGCCATCTTAAAACTGTTAATTTTCTAGGACCATGTCATATGTAGTTAGTGAAAGGACTCATTCACATAGCTTGAACGCAAGTTGGGAAAAATACATTTTCTCCAGGTTTCAATCTTCTGTAATAAGTTTGAGCAATATTATGCTCAGTATAGTTTCCACTCTGTAGGTCCTGGAATCTAAAACTTCAAAAGACCAAATGTCTACTCACTGAATGAAAAACAGAAATTTTTTGGAAAAGTTCGGCAGGTCTGGCATCATCTGTGGAGAGAAATCAGAGTTAAAGTTTTCGGTTGAGTGACCCTTCCTCAGAACCCTTCTTCTGCTCACTAATACTTGATTACTTTGCTGGGTATAAACATAGGCAATTGTAAGTTCCAAAGGCTTCTGGTGAGCATTCAGTGGTGATACAGTGTAAACCCAAAGAAGAACATGAACAGTTTCTACTATTTTTCTGGGATTCCTGTAATATTCTACAAAAATTACAGCAGACAAGCTCAACAAGGAGCTCCAATGAACGTCTATCCTAAAAATGTTGTGTGCAACATGGTTTTTCCTTTGAAACTCTGGTACTTTGGAAGTTAGTGCTAGGTTATTGGCTCTTAACACAAACATTCCAAACCTGACAGCAGGAACGGAACTTCAGAAGCGCTCTTCATGTACATATTACCTGATCAATATTGCTGCAAACACTACTTCGCACACTAACTTGCATTACTTCTGATGCATACCAAAGATTTACATACGTGGCAGTATATTTTAATCAGCGTGTTCAGTACCTCAAATTGTATCACAGTAACTGCAAATAAAAGTGCACAGGATTAGTTAATATTTGCAGAAGAGGGAGGTTTATATTACAGAAAAGTTTGAAACACACTGGTCAGCACAGGCAGATCATTGGTTTCACAGTTTGATCAGTAACAATTATAGTCAGGACGAACAGTAAAATATATTGAATACAATGTATTGAATATCTGAAGTAAGACCAGAACAGGTATATAATTCAATTGGAAGGTTAAAGCTGCATTTTTAAAATCTCTGACTGTCAGACCTGCTGTGCATTTCTAGTTTCTTCTCTCATTTCAGTAATTCTGGTCAACTTTCTTCAGAGATTTCTGCTTCCATATTGAAACAATATTGTGATTTAAATCTGTAGACAAGTGCTTTTAACAAGAATTTCAATTTTAACATGCATTCATTTATATAAATAAATGAATGTGATTAATATCTGTCTGCATCGAGACTTTATATATAGGCTCTACATCTTCCACTCTCTATTTCTTATGCTTTCAGCACCTGTTGTGTGATATTAGATAGGTACACTCAAACAGAACACTGCTTTTATGGTTAAACAATCTAATTGCCACATGGTCTGATGGCAAAACTTGATTGGGTGAAGTATCTGTCTCATGACTATGGTCTGACAAAATTAGAACAATG
The DNA here is from genome assembly GCF_004010195.1 of Chiloscyllium plagiosum. NCBI lineage: Eukaryota > Metazoa > Chordata > Chondrichthyes > Orectolobiformes > Hemiscylliidae > Chiloscyllium > Chiloscyllium plagiosum. Next base: position 35,075,761 of record NC_057725.1, read on the forward strand.
TATACATTGCAATTCTGTACATATATCAAGTATCTATCTAAATGAAGGCAGCTTGGAGACCTCACCAGTCCTGTCTGTCTTTCATCTGTAGCAGCTCCACATATTTTTGATCCAAACTGATCCACTTGCTTCAGAAGTAGCAGCTAAATGTATTGGGATTTGTAGTACTTGGATAAATATTTATAATGTTTAACATATGCATCTAAAGTGGATAATGCTATGTGAAAACCCAATATAATAAACAGAACCAAAACAGTGTCATAAGGAGCTGAACAAGAACTATTATGCACTTCAAGTTTAGGCAGATGTTGTACACATTAGGGCAATATGAAGTGTAAAATTATAGTGCGGTACATTAAACATGAGACTCATACTTCATCATGCATAAAATTATATATAACCTGTTGTAATGAAAGCTCTACATTACAGGGTCAGCAGCTGTCTTGCTTGGTTGCAATTTCCTGTACTGGCTCATAGGTCAATCCAAACATTCATTCAGAATATGGCCCTTTTTTTTGCTGTTGCTTTATATGTGCAACAATCTATTTGGCTTCTCACAATATTCTCACATCTCTTTTAAAGGCAGCAATTGATTTTGTGGTATGGTCCAAGGGTATTGCAGGGATGTGCCACCATTACCAGTAATGAACAAAATGACAATCTTTCAAGTGGAGGCACTGGCAGGTTAGTTAACCATGGGTCTATTAAAACTGAATTGAATCCACTCCTTACTGAAGTTTCACAGATGTAGGTACTTTACAATAGGAGATTCAGGGCAGCAATTTTCAGACAGTGTCAGTGAAGGTTTTAGTGTTCCTTTGACCAAGGTATCTGAGGCCAAATCAGTCGAAGCAGTTCATCTGGCTTAGCAAAGTCATTTTGGCTGCTGCACACATATCACAAACTTATTGCTATTCCTTTTGAAAGCTTTCATCTTAAAACTCTTGATCAATGTTACCACAGTGAGACAATTAAACAGGATTGCTCATTTTTAATCTCTTAATTCAAAATATTAATTACTCAGATATACATTACATGGACATCTGATTTTAGAGCAATCTTTATATTTTCAGTTTAATTTTTTTAAATATTTCTTTTCCTTGTTCTCACAAATTCAAAATCATGCCTACTGTTTGCTTGGACAGAATATGATGGCCTAGAATAAAGTTAAACTAAGCCAATTCACATATCCAAGCCTCCTGAGGTAATCAAAGCCCTGTATGTTGGAGTCTCAAACCATGCAGAAATGTAGCTTCTGTCAACTAAAGGGATGTGGCACTCGCAAAATGGATTTATCCAGGAGTCCAGAGCAGAGCCACAAAAAGCTCAACAACTTTGGTAGGGCTGGCGTTGTAACACACTAGGTACTCTCTCTTCCTTTACTCTCTCATCCTTCAGTTACATAAAGTAACACCTCTGCTAGTAACTCTTCATGTTATCTGGTGACTCTAACTTGACATCTCTCATTAGCCGCATTGTTCAAATTAACAGGGCATAGGGTCTACATCTTCTATTTTATGATTCCAAATCCATATTTGCTCATATTTCTTAACTACAAAATCTCACATTGTCACCCTATTTTCATGCAGGACAATCTATCTGGCAGCAGCCCAACCTTTAAAGCCATCGTTCAGACAGCCATACAACACGACGGACGTGGATGTGCTTACAGAAGGAAGAACAAAGAATAATACAGCACAGGAACAGGCCCTTCAGCCCACCAAGCTTGCACTGACACATGATGCCTTTCTAAACTAAAAATACTTTGCCTCTACACAATCCATATCCTACATTCCCTGGTCTATTCATGAATCTATTGAGATGCCTCTTGAATATTGCTTTTGTATCGGACCACATCACCTCCTCTGGCAGTTGTCACCCTTTGCATAAAAAGCTTGCCTCCTACATTTCCTTTAAACATTTCTTTTCTTTTCCTCAAACCTATGTCCCCTACTATTTGACATTTTTTAACTTGGGATAAAAGGCTCCAACTATCCATTCTATCAATATCTCTCAACATTTTTAAAATTTATAGGTCGCCCCTCAGCTTTTGACATTCAATTGAAAACAACTAAGTTTGTCCAATCTCTCCTCATAACCAAATCCTTCCAAACCAGGCAACATCCTGGTAAAACTTTTCTATACCCTCTCCAAACCCTTCACATCCTTCTGGTAGTGTGGCAACCAGAATGTGCGCAATATTCCAAATGTGGCCTAACTAAAGTTTTATACAGCTGCAACACGACTTGCCAATTGTTATACTCTCCTGCCTTGATGCCTTGATGGATGAAGGCAAGCATGCCATATGCTTTCTTCATCACCTTATATTGCTACTTTCAGGGAACTGTGGACCTCTACGCCTAGATCTCTCTGAATGTTAATGATTCTAAAGGTTCCGCCATTTCCTGTATATTTCCCTCCTGCATTAGGTCTTCCAAAAAGCATTATCTTGCATTTATCCAAATTAAATTCCACCTGCCATTTCTCCACCCAAGACTCCAGCCTATCCATATCCTATTGTAAGTTCTGGCAATCCTGTTCACTATCCACAACTCCCCAATTTTTGTGTCATCTGCAAACTTATTAAACAGGCCATCTATATTCTCCTCCAAATTATTTATTTATATATTACAAATATCAGAGGTCCCAGTATTGATTCCCTATGGAACACCACTTGTCATAGATCTCTAGTCAGAAAAATACCCTTCCACCATGACTCTCGACCTTCTAAGACCAAGCTGGCTCTGTATCCATCTCATCAGCTCATCACAGATCCCATATGATTTCACCTTCTGTATCAGCTTGCCATGAGGGAACTCGTCAAAGGCTTTTCTAAAGTCCACTTAGGCAACATTTATCACCTTGCCCTCATCAATTATCATTGTTACTTCCTCAAAAAGCTCAATCAAGTTTCTGAGACATGACCTTTCCTGCACAAAGCCATTTTGTCTATCACTAATAAGTGATATTCATTTTTCAAAATATGAGTAAATCCTATCCCTAAGAATCTTCTCCAATAATTTCCCTATTACTGACATAAGGTTCTCCCATCTGTAATTTCCTGGATCATCCCTGTTGTCCTTCTTAAACAAAGGAACAATGTTGGCTACTTCTGAGGCTTGACCTGAAACATTAACTCTGATCTCTGTCCAGAGATCCTGCCAGACGTGCTGAGCTTTTCCAGCAATTTCTGTTTTTTGTTGTTGTTGGCTACTCTCCAGCCCTATGGGACCTCTCCTCTGACTAAAGCGGATACAAAGATTTCATACAAGGTCACAGCATTTTGGGGCAGATCTCATCAGGTCCTGGAGACATGTCTACCTTAACGTTTTTCAAAACTCCCAACACCTCCTTTTTTACGTTGGCCTACCCTAAGATATCAACATACCCCTCTCTAGACTCACAATCCACCATCCTCTTCTCCTGTGTGAACATCAATGTAAAGTATTTATTAAGAGCCTCACCCACTTCCTCTGGCTCCCTGAATAAATTCCCTCTATTGTCCTTTCCATAGATAACCTCTTGCTCATAATATATGTATAAAAAACACCTTGGAATTTCCCTTCATCCTGTTTGCCAAGGACATTTCATGACCTGTTTTAGGCCTCTTAACTCCTTGCTTAAGTTTTCCTGCATTCTTTATATTCTTCAAGAGATCTGTCCGTCTCCAGTTCCCTACAAATTATGTATGTCTCCTTTTTTTAAATTAAGCTCATAACCTCTCTTATTATCCAAGGTTCCCGAATCTTGCCATGCTATTCTTCATTTTCACAGGAACACACTGGTCCTGAACTCTAATTAACTGGTCTTCAAAAATTCCCACATGACAGATGTGACTTTACCCACAAGCAGCCACCCCAGTCAACATTTCCTAGTTCCTGCCTAATATTGTCATAGTTAGCCTTCACCCAATCTAGTACTTTCACCTAAGAACTACTGTTATCGATAAGTATCTTAAAACCTATGGAATTATGGTCACTGTTTCCAAATTGTTCGCCCACTGAAACTTTGATCACCTGGCTGGGGTCATTCCCCAATACTAGGTCGAGTATGATCCCTTGCAAAGTTGGACTATTTACATATTCCTTCAAGAAACCCTCATGAATACACCTAACAGATTACCCTGACCCAAGCCCCTGGCACTAAGCAAGTCCCAGTCAATATAGCGGAAGTTAAAATCACCCCAATAATAACCCTTTATGCTTTTATGTTTTTCCATTATCTGTCCACATAACTGTTCTTCTGTCTCCTGCTGGCTGTTGGGTGGGCTATAATCCAACTCTATTAAAGTGATTGCACCTTTCCTATTCCTGAGTTCTACCCATATAGGCTAGTTGGATGAGCCCTCTAATGTTCCTCTTTTGTTAGAGGTAGCCAGTAGTAGCCAGCAACTCACCACTGTCGGGTTACTAAATAAATCCCTAGAGTGTTATGGAGTCATAGAGAGGTACAGCATGGAAATAGACCCTGCGGTCCAACTCATCCATGCCGACCAGATATCCCAACCCAATCTAGTCCCACCTGCCAGCACCTAGCCCATATCTCTACAAGCCCTTCCTATTCATATATCCGTTCAGATGCCTTTTAAATGTTGCAATTGTACCAGCCTCCACTACTTCCTCTGGCAGCTCATTCCATACACATACCACCCTCTATGTGAAAAAGTTGCCCCTTAGGTCTCTTTTATATCTTTCCCCTCTCACCCTAAACCTATGCCCTCTAGTTCTGGACTCCCCCACACCAGGAAAGAGACTTTGTCTATTTACCCTATCAATGCCCCTCATGATTTTATAAACCTCTATAAGGTCACCCCTCAGCCTCGACGCTCCAGGCAAAACAGCCCCAGCCTATTTAACCTCTCCCTATAGCTCAAATCCTCCAACCCTGGTGACATCCTTTCTGAACCCTTTCATGTTTCACAACATCTTTCCAATAGGATGCATTACTCTTCTGAAGCAACTGAGCAGTAATGAATGTAGAAGAAGGAAATTAATGATTGTGAGGAGAAGAAGGAGAGATAACTGAAAAGTTTTCTTTTTCTCACCTGATATCACAGTGATGAGGAAGAAGGGGGAATTGTTATTGATGGGGGTTATCGTCACACAAGAATGTACCTTTATGTGGTTATCAACTTCACTCAGCTGAAGATCACGTAAGGGCATAAAGTGCTGATATGTTGTCATGCAGTATGATATATATATATTATATATATATACCAGCTTGGGCGAATTTTTTTTTATTTCAATGATTGATAAAGAAGACTGTGGTGTCAAAGGGAGACATTGCTCCACTGAAGAAAATGCTGCAGTGGTGAAATAATGACTGACCAGCTTTGAACTTAATTCTCTCTTAATTCATTCCTCCCGGCGCTAATCTTCCTCAATGGTACCACAAGGGGTTATCATTTCTACTCCTTAGAACTGTGTGTAAAAATTAGAATTGTAATCCTAAAAGTTGCCTTTGGTCTAATCTGATGAGAACCAAATCCAAGGATGAATTTTCGCCAGACACTGAACTGCATAGGCAATGGCATGTCAATTGAGAAAATATGAGAAGATCAGAAAAATGGGATTTTTAACATTTGGGAAAAAAATATGATTTTCCATCCGAAGTTTTAATGAGGAGAGGAGAATCTCAATATTGAGCAATGAGTTCAGGCGCTTGGACTCAGTTAGTCAGCTGCTTGGGGCATTCAGCATCAGTATTATTGCAGGTTGGGGTGTGGGTCATGCTCAGTCCTGCAGGCCCAGTAAATGCAATCCGAGGTTACTGAGAAGTCAATCAGGAATCTACACAGAGATCAGTCAGGGCTCTGTGCACTCATCAGTTGTGACCCTCCTTCCAAGTTAGTCAGGATGGTGTGTGTGTGGGGTGGGGGATGTATATGGTCACTCCGAGGGATCTGTCCATCAAAGGCCAAGGAGGGGGTTACCATGGGCCATTGTGAGGATTGAAAACAGCTTGCCAGGAACAACAATCATGAAAGAGGGGCAACGTCACATGCAAAGGTGGGACATGACAGAGCATTGGATGGCATGGTTACTGCATGATGGGATAGGTTATGAATATCATGACCATCCTGGTTTACATGGTGGGCAATGCTTCACAATGATTAACATAACCATGTCATAGGCTTGTGGCTGAAAGAGTAAAGTGAGAAAATGAAGGCTGAAATAAAAGGATTTGGTAGGAACATGCGGAAGCTCAGAACTGATGTCATCGGCAAGTAACATAAGGGAGAAAAGAATAATAAAGTTTGCTAGGTCACCTAGATTGACAGACTGAGCCTATGGCACACTCTGGGAAGCACTACCTGCTTTGCCTTTCATCCTCAACCAAGTTGCAATGACACAATGGAAATGAGAAGTGGCTGCCATCACCCCCCCAGGATAGGTGGAGTAAGTGTTTCTTTCTGAATGAGAGAGCAGATTCCTTTTGTGAGTGATGCAAGACCCTTCAAGGGGAAATTGTCGTAATCAGGCACTTGAGTTGATAAAATGTGGAGAGCAGAGGAATTGACATTTCAGGCAGGACCCTTCATCAGGACTGGGGATGGGGGGATAGGAAATACATAGAAGGAGGGGGTTAGGATTGGCATAAAGGGATGTGGGATAGCAATATTTCACTTTTGTCTTATTCTAATGTATATATCAGTGTGAAGTACTCTAAACCTTTGAATTCAAGCATTTGATTTCCACCTGCATCAACCCTGGGGTTCATAAATCTAGTCTCAGTACCTGAGTGCGTGAGCCATGCACACAGAAGCTTAAAGCTGCTACATCTCTGGCTCTACTTCTTCAAAATCAAAATATGGCCATGTGGAAAATTGTTAAAGAGAACACGACACAAAGAGTGAAAGGCAACTGAGGGTAAATGTTTTAAAGGGGGGAAAAGTAGCAAAAACAATTCCTGCCCAAAATTCTCAAAATATTCTATACTACACATGCATTACAAATCTTTTAAGAACTGCAGTGAAGGATTTTACTTTCTGCTCAATCCTTTCAAAGAAGTTACTGACAACTTGTTTATTTAGCAAAATGAAGAATAAGGATTGCCTCAAAAAAACTAACCTTTAGATGGCAATTTCCTTTCAATTAGGAGAAAAGGCAATCCATAGTGTCCTCAGGATACACTGCATCCTATGCTCCATATTTTGCTACATTACAAAACAGCTACAGCTGTAAAACAATGCAGAATGTGTACCATAACTCAAATGAAATCATTTTGGTAACCACCAGCAAGGACATGATCATTTCTAGAAGGCAGTGTTGTCTGAAGAGTCTGATTTCACTCTCTGGCCTGCATTTAATCCAGGTGATCGCAACCAGCAAATGGAGAGTGAGTAAAACCCCTACCTCACGTCCTTTTGAAAAGGACCACCCGATCAAGTCCCAGTTGGCCAGAGGTGGGTTTTCCCTAGGATTAAAAACCTTGGGAGATAAGCTATCTGCTCTCAGGAAGTGTGATTTCTATAACATTGAATGTCGTGTTGAATGGAATGGAGGAGCTACCAATAGAAGCCCAAGATTATTGAGGAACCCAGTCTACAGATAGGTAGGGGGATGGAATTGAGGATCATCCACTGACTAGGAGAGATTCAGGGGTGCAGAAGAAAGACAGAGGTTTGGCTCTTAGCTGCTCACATTGTCCTTCCTAATGCAGGGTTCCATAATTAGGCACTGAATTCTTCCAATGACCCTCAAGCAAAATTGAAGTGTCCAGCAGGAAGACTGCCCAAGAGTCTTTCTGCTCCCAGATAGAAATGTGGTAGGTTCCTCACCATGCCTGATCAATCTTGATTAAATACCCCCACTTCTAAACTCAACTTGGGGAAGAGCATTAAATCCTGTCATCTATAATTGTAATATTAATAATGGCCCAATAAAACTGAAATAACTGCAGATGCTGTAAATCAGGAACTAAAATAGAAATTACTGAAAAAGCTCAGCAGGTCTGGCAGCATCTGTGGAGTGAAATCAGAGTTAATGTTTTAGGCTGAGTCACCCTTCCTCCATTCTGAACAACGGTCACTCAATCCGAAATGTTAAGTCTGATTTCTCTCCACAAATGCTGCCATACCTGCTGAGCTTGTCCAGCAATTTCTACTTTTGTCTGTAAATAATGGCACAAAGTTTTCTGTTGGCCTGACAATAAAGCTGCAAGCTTTCACTGGAACTACTTCTCTGAAACTGACAGCAATTGATGTGTTTAGATATGTGCTACAACATGGAAAACCAGAAGTTTCTGTCAGTATGTTTATGTTCCTCTGTAAGGCAAAGGCAAAATACTGTGGATGTTGAAATAAATCTGAAATAAAAACAGAAAGTGCTGAAGAAAGAAATTCAGCAGGTAGAGAAGCATTTGTGGAGAGAAAAAAACATTAATATTTTGGGTCTGAAATGACTCCACATCAGAACTCCATAGGATATGCATTTTTCTGCAGATTGCTTTTCCCTTACAGTCATGAGAACTCAATCTCATGCTGTTAATCTTACTATAAAAGCCCTGGTAAAAGTTACATATTGTTGAATAAGATATAACTGGCTTTTTAATGGCACAGTAACAAATTCACGCTCGCTCGTGTTGAAAACCTAATTTAATGTTTATGAAATGTCATATTGCATTACAATAATTAAAACATTCATATTTTAAAAATAAAGTTAATTTTCAAGAAGGCTGATTTATTTTAATTTCTATCGTGAATTATGTTTGTATTTGCTACCTGAAAATGTAAATTATAAGTGAAGGATTTTATATGTTATCAATTTCCCATGTGGTGAAGTAACACAGGCTCAAAATTTGATGTTCAAAATTAACCCACAGCTGGAGAAGTCAGTCCTGACGGAAAAATGGGCCAAGCTAAATTAAAAAAGGCTAGCAGCTATTGGCGATGGAGAACAGTGGAAACCAAGGTCAAAGAGATCACAAACACTCAGGGGAACCAGTTATAAGGAGGGTTACATATTGGAGAAGACTCTTCTGATGAAGAGTCATCTAGACTCAAAACGTTACCTTCATGAATGCTGCCTGACCCACGGTGATCTCCAGCATTTGTTGTTTGAAGTACATACTCCAGCATCTGCAGTAATGTGCTCCAAGACTTTCTAGCACCTTGACATCTCGCTAGTGTTGAAGATGTGCACTTTACACCTCTGTAACATGGCAAATGTGAAGGCTGTTGGCGCAAACCAATTGGATGCTTTGAAACGCACTCATGATCCCTTTGCCCAAAGGCCACAGAATATTCGGGAAGGACCGGGGTGAAGGGGGATATAAAACATATACCTGAAGCCACCTTCTCAGTAAAGACTCACGGCAAGCTTCATGGCGGAAGACTGTGCAGCAACCTAAGAAGACCCAGGAGAAGATCTGCCTTGACTTGTGAGACCCACTTTCATGGATGAGAGCCTGCTCTGCATTTGAGAGGAATGCGATTCCAATGACCTGGCTCAAACACATGAATCATTGTGGGTAATATCCTTTCTCAGACTGATATAGCTAGATAAAGAGTAAATAGTGTAGGAATTTTGGAAATGCTTGTATGGTGTTTTTATTGTTAAGAAAATCTTGTTGAAGCAAAAACCAAATTCTGTGTCTTTTTGTCTGCCTCACTGACAAGAAAACTTGGGTAAAATGAATTTTAGAAAGGAGAGCGCTCTCACTAATGGGATCCTAGTGTCTGTTAAAGTGCCAATTTAAAAGCATATTAAAGACAAACACTATATTTTTTTAAAATGGAACCAATATTCTAAGAAAGTAGTGCATGGCCCAATGCACAGTATTGGACTTGTGAGAGGCAACCAGAATACCCGAAGGAAACCCACACAGACATGGGAGAATGTGCAAACTTCGCATAGAGCTCACCACTGAGCTACCATGTTGCCCTAGATGCACATAGGTGCACTGACAATGTCAACTGTGGTTCATCTGATGACAGATGACTATCTGTGGGATACATGTGGGTCAGAAAGTTGTGGGTCCAAGTCGTCTAGAATTGAGCATAATCTAAACTGACCTACCAGTGTTGTACTGGTCAAAGTGCTATCTTCCAGTTAAGATGTTAAACCAAGGCTCCACCTAACCTTTCAGGTGACGATAGAACAAGAGCAGTGCGTTCTCTCTGATGACCATACATGTGTTCCTTACTCAATGTGTTCACTAATACAGAGCATTTAGTTTTTTTTTCACATTGCTGATGGTAGTGACTTGCTGTGCGCAAATTAGCTACAATATTTCCTATAATATGATGTGATTACACTTCAGAAGTCCATTTATTGGACGCAAGACATTTGCGATGTATGTTGAAGCTGAGAAAAGTGTTATATAAATACAAATTATTTCTTTATTTTCAGTAAGAATCATTACATGACAGCCAGAAGAAGAAATGTGGTCGATTTTCTGCCTTCGTGTTCCGAAGAAAACTAAATTAGCTCTGCCATCAGCCAGCCCAAAACTAGTTAACAGGGAAGGGATCTGGCAACATTCCAGTCTTCATCACTCATTAAATCAGATTCAAGGAGTTCAGCTACAGAACAAAAGGGGAGCTGACCCATCTGTTTGAAATCTTATTTGTGCTCAGTCACAGTTACAGGCTGAATATGTTTACGTTCTGACTTTTCAAATCTCTAAGGCACCTATAACAAAGTATAATATTTATAATAATACCACACATATTAAGAAATGTCAGTCAAAGTGGCAAAATACCACATAGGTCAAATTTGCACAGATCTGCACCTTGAAGTGCTGCATCAGATTCAGCCTTCTGGTAAGGAGATGATATGATAATGATCATATTAAATTAGTTTTTTGAAAGAGTAGCTGAAGTAAATTCAGAAGTAACTTTCAAAATGAAATTAAATAAACACTTCAAAAGTGAAAAAACCCAGCATTTAGGGGTAAGAGTGGAACTAATTAGAAAGTTCATTTGAACATCGTACCTTGGCACAACGGGCCAAATTAACTGCTTCTGTTCCATGACCCTCACAGTGAAACTTTGGAACAAATAATGGACAGCATTAACTAAATTGGTGTATTACAACCAAAACACATCACATTTACTGATAAATATATTATAATAATTGGTTATGAGATAGAAAATGATATTTTAGTGAATAACATGTTGCTTATATCAAACCCTGTATTTTTGAGCTGGCAGATATATTAGATTACTTACAGTGTGGAAACAGGTCCTTTGGCCCAACAAGTCTACACCGACCCTCCAAAGAGCAACCCACCCATACCCCTTCACCTAACACTATGGGACACTACGGGCAATTTAGCATGGCCAATTCACCTAACCTGCACATTTTTGGATTGTGGGAGGAAACCAGAGCACCCGGAGGAAACCCACACAGACACAGGGAGAATATATGATACGTCATTTTGCAAATGTATGTTTCAGATATCAAGCAGATGGAAGAATAAGTTTTCTGTCTAAATATTAAACACTGATGCACTTATGTCCATGAGTTTCAAAGAATGGATTTACCAAACCCTGGCACAATGATTCATCAAGCAGTTTTAAAATGTAAGTGATAAATTAAAATAGTCTGCAAATTCTCAAATTAGAAACAAACTTCTGTACATTATGGAAATTATGTCTATATTGATAGAGAGTTATCAGGTGGGCAACTTTAAGATTTTCACATGTTCAAAGGTCCATGAAATCTCTTTTCATTTAACTACTGTACAGTCCTGTTATAATATGGATGGACATGGTAACAGTGTGGAATGATAACCTTATATTTCAGCATGATCATTAACTGTGCAGCAAATTGAGAATTTTCCAGATTTTGTGTTTTGTTTATTGCCTTAGTCAACCACATGACCCAATATCTGTGGTGTGATTCTCTGTGTGTGTTTGTGTGTGTGTGTGTAGAGGGTGTGGGGGGGTGGTGTGGTGGTGGGAGTTGTCTTCAATATCACCATCATCATTGCTGATTGTTATTTTGAATTGTCCTTTCACTTAACAGATGACGATAAATACATTGCAAAATCTTAAACAATCTGTATTGTCATCCTATTCTGATCCAATTTATTAGCTATTTCATGAAAGTTGACAGTGAAATATTTTTGGATAGCAGTGTAAAGTAGGCAATAATATCAATGGATAAGCCAATTCTGGGGATTATAAAGTAAACTGGTGATTACCAATCATTTGTGCTGTGCTATTGTCTAAGATGATTTTATGCATGTGCTCTTTCCCAATCAATTAAAAAATATCAACACAAATGTTTACTTAGACTCTTTGTCATATTTTCCATGAACTACAAAATCCTCAGGAAATGTCAGACCATAGTACAATGATTGAAAAAAGTAAGAGAGAAACCAATTTAAGTAAAAAAAGAAGTCATGTTTTCAGAAAAAACAATAGGAGGCTGTCGACACAGAGGTAAGAAGTTCCAACAGCTTTGTGATACCTGAAATCCTCATTATGAGAATAGAGAAAATGGACTAAGGAAGGACTGCTAGCCTACTATCATCAAACTCACCTTCCAAAGAACATATTGGCCTTGAAATGCAATAACGTTGTGACCATGTAATACTTGTAACACATCCAATATGATGAGCATCTGCATTTTGAATCTTAGGTGAACACCCTCAACATTCATATAGATATCAAAACTGGTTTCCAGAGTCCACTTCTGGAACTGGTGCTGTACACTGCTACATAAGCAAATGAGGATCCAAATGTCTATTTTGTTTCTCAAATCAGAGAAACTAAGTCTCCATGGTGCTGCCCAATTGTCCTTGAGGGATATTAGCAGGCAATGATCAAAAATGTTAAGTGTATAAAAAAACACTGTGCATTGCTAGAAAAGATGATTCGGGTGTCAGACCAGTGCATTGCTGCCAGTGGCCTTTGTATAAATCTTGGAAGAGACAGTGAAGTGATCGAGATAAGGGTGATTCGGCGAGAAGGGAAAACAACCAGCGTGGGCTGCTGAGTAGTGGCTGGTGCTTGCCTGTCATCTTACTGTGAAATGTACCACAGGCCTATCCTGATTGACATAAAAATTAGGAGCAGGAGTGGTCCTCTCGACCCCGCAACTATTCTTCGCCAGTAAATAAGATCATAGCTGACCTGATTAAGCCACATTCGCCATCCCTGAAAAGTTCTCACCTCTTTATTTATCAAGAATATATCTACCTCATAAGACAATCTGGCCATTCATGGAGTTCGTCTAATAAATCTAATAATTTTACATCTTTCCTGAAATGAGACCATTCCTCTAAACAGTCTTTCACATATGGTCTTACCAATGTGCAGTAAAACTGAAGATTAATTCTCCAGACTCATTCTCTGTTGAATTACTGCCCACTTCATTAATTCTGTTTTTAAAAAATATCTATAGGAGTGCTTACTAGATGTGTTTTTTTAAAATACTTTGATCTAGTTTCTTTCATTCTTTTTCACTTATTAGATATATTAATCATTTTGTCATTTTCTTTTCTGTTTTTTAAAGTCTATCCAATCTTCTGATCTGCCACCCATCTTTAAGAAATTATATGCTGTATCTTTAAGATGATAATAGATTTAAGTTTTCAGGTGGGCCCATCTCTTGGATTTTTTCTTTCATATTGTCATGCATCTATTCTGCATATTTTGAAATATCCCCTTTCATGTCTGCCACTGCATCTCTATTGACCCATGCTATTACCTAATATGCCAGCTCACTTTAACTAGCTCTGTTTTGTGCCCTTATAATTGTCAGTACTTATGGATAAATTCTTAGACCCATTCTTCTCTCTCTTAAATGCAAATTTCAACCATATTATCGTCACTGATACCTTCGTTATAAAGTCATTAATTAATCCTATTTCATTATAGAATACAAGGTTTGGAATAGCCTGTTCTCTGGTTTGGCTTTAGAACATGCTACTCTAAGAAATCATCCTGAAAACATTCTATGATCTCCTCATCTAGGCCACCTCTGTCTATCTGAATTTTTCAGTTCACACCTGAATTCAAATTCTCCATGACTATTGCCTAACCCTTTGAACCTATTCCTATTATTGTTTTCATTTATACTTCATCCTACTTTGTAGTTACTGTTAGGGGAGCTGTACACCACTGATACAGTGACTTCTTGACTTTATAATGTCACATCTCTACACAAACCACTTCTATATTTCTGTTTTATGAATTCAGGTAATCTTTGACTATTGTTCTCATGCCATCAGTAATTTAACAGAATCACTTCTCCACAATTTCCTAACTTTCTACTCTACCTAAATGCCACTTACTGTTCAATATCCATATTCCTATCTATATCATCCTGCAGCCAAAGGCTATCAAGTTGTACTTCTTGATTTATATTTGTGCTATCAGTTCATTAGGTTTTTCCAAATGCTACATGCATTCAGATAGAGCTTTTAGCTATATCCTTTTATTATTTTTGTAATGTGTAGACTTATCTGTTGATGTACTTACATTTGTCCTCTCTATCACTTCCATATAAATACATTTCTGTCTTACTTTGCCGCTACTCTTTGATTTACAACATCTTCCCAAATTTGATCCCTTACCTCCAGATTTATTTTACATCCTTTTGACTTCCTTAGTCACATGGTTCATTATATTCACTATACCCAGCATGGTTCAGGAATAGATGGTACACTCCCCAACTTTCCCCAGAACTGCTGCCAGTGCCCATAAACTTCTTCTTTTCCAGTCTTCAAAGCTGATTCTTATCCCTGTATCACAGCAGTTGCTTATCCACCTCTTCCAAGACTTATCTGAAGGCCACAGACAGTATTGTACTGGCCTGAAATCCGAATTATCTTCCATGGCAAACTCAGGTATTCAGTTGATGTCAGCAGCTAATGTAAATGAGAGCTGGTAACCTCCTGTCTAGCATGTGAGGACATTTCATTACATTACAGGCACTATTGTATTATAAATTATTCTTGTCTGCCCTCTTTGACAATCTTAAAAATGTGTTGCTGGAAAAGCACAGCAGGTCAGGCCCAAAACGTCGATTCTCCTTCTCCTTTGATACTGCCTGACCTGCTGCGCTTTTCCAGCAACACATTTTTAAGCTCTGATCCCCATTATCTGCAGTCCTCACTTCCTCCTCTTTGACAAACTACGAGTTTTAAAACCCAAAATTAGTGTATCTAAGCAGATTCTGGCTAATTAATTGTTTTGTCTCTTGCCATGTTAGCCTCAGTATCCTCCTATACAATGAGCTTTTATCCTTTATTTATATTCTTTAATCTAAAGAACAACTTCTTCTAGATGTTGGATACCTTTTCTCTTACTTTTAACAGAACACAGAATACTGCAATGCCATCAACACAAATCTAGATCTTGAACCCATCGTTTTCTAAGCCTTATGATTTGTGAAATTATGCATTGCAGTGGGACTGATAACAGATATTTAAAATTGCAAATTGTAATAAATCACCAACCTCCCTTTTCTAATATCCTAATTGTAAATGTTAAAATAGTTAAGCAAATAAATAGCTTTAAAAATAAAACACCCAGCCTGTGCCCTTTCTGTACTCTGAATGATATAGAAGCATGACTGATTATAAAGAGATGATAGTAATAATATGTAGAGGCATTTAAAAGAAAAAAAACAAATCAGATAAAATAATTGCACAGTTTCAAACAGGCGGGTCTGTCATTTTCAATATAGGCCTATAATTGGACCAAAACCATAAAATCTGGTTTTCAAAAGTGCTCGGCAAAGACATGACGAGGGCAACTTGCACTTGCAATCAAAATATTTTTTCTGAAGTGTTGTGAATGTACTATTTTCAGGATTTTTTTGAGTCTGAGTTACATGTTAAAATGTTACTGTGTTAGACACATGCTAGTGCTGAAAATGTCAGGAGAAGGTGATGCTTGCAGCACCTCCCCCCTCTTATTTCTCCACTGTCACAAGCAGTGTGGTTGTGACAGGTTGGCAAGATCTGGATTCTGCATTTTGCCAATTAAAATAGCAATAAAAAAAGAAATCTTTTTCTATGCAGTCTGCCCCAATGCTACAGTTAGTAAATAGAAAGCCCAATGAGATAGTACATCATGAATACCAGCAAAACCAACTAGATTTAACCCTTGGTCTGTGTTAAATTAGTTTACATGAGCAGTGAGGGTACTTTAACCAGCAATGGTGGGGTAAGTGGTGAACAAGGAAAGTCAGTGGGGTTTGTTCCTTATTACTGCCTGGGGATCTCTGTTGAGAATATGAATGTGTTACATTTGGGACCAGGCAAGGTTGTGATATCACCCATAGAAATAAATCTTGTTGCCATTTACTGTCTAGATTCACACTTGAAGAATGAATGAAATGCCAAATACCTGCTATATTTGTACCAGGAGCCTCTGCCAAGCAGAGTTTTTGCATCAAATTATAAGAAATAATATTTTAAAGTCTCCAAAATGCAGCATTTTAAGTTGTCTGAATGCCAGCTGCATTTTTAATTACTTTCCACTTATAAACAGTCTTGTAAGCTATTTACTGGTATATTAATTGAAAAGAGGGAAACGAACAAGGTTTAGCCCTTAAAGTGAAAAAAAAGCATAATCGCTGCTGCCCTGGCTAACAGTATTATGTGTTTTTTTTAAAAATGTTGATGAATGTACCAGTAGCACTCCACTATTCTGAAGTTATGCTAATTCATGCATTTAAAATATTATATATTCAATCCAACAAGCCCCAGGAAAATAAATCTGAAACATCCGGAACCTTGTCACTTTAATAATTGAGCTGATGGCCTATTATGTTGTATTGTGAATCAATCTAGTATCATTTGTGGGCTCTTGAGGTATCAAGCATTGGCAAGAGGCCAGCTCTAGATATACTATCAAGTAGCTGCAGGTGCATCTGAAACCTATTTGTCATTTGCCATTGATAAAAAGAATGGCTCGGCAACAATGGTGGCCAGGCTCTTCATGTAATTGTGTACAAGCATTCATTTGTAAATTGCTATTTGTTCAGCAGGTGCTGTTTGTGTGCCTTACAAAAAATGCCGAAGGATGCAGACAGTCAAGGGAGTTGAATTGAACAGTGATTTCCACCCACAGCTGTTCAGAGCTCAAAAAGACAATATTACCTGCACTGCTGTAATGAACGCTGATTAAAAGTTTGTTTTCCATTGTGGGGAAAATCATTTCTCAGTGCTGTCAAACTGAATGTGCTTTATGATTTTTTTTCCCACAACAATTGACAATATGTTAATATGGAAGGAACATTTTTTTCTGCTCTGAATTACTGGAGTAAGTGAGCAAATTTTCATAATTTCCCATGAAGAATTGAGTTTATGTGTGACCAGGTGGAGAAATTGTCACATTTTTCTTGTGACGACAATACTTACAATCTATCTGTCACCATTTGAATTATTAAGATAAGTGGAAAGTTGCTTCACTGTAACATACAAGGCAAACATTCCACCCTGTCTAATGTGCTCATTCAGATTTGAAAATAACTGATTATATATTTTTTGTTGAAGATATTAAACTGCAGATCCCTTATGTCTCAGTGAGGCAACCTAGGGGGTTACCCAAGCTAGAAAGACCAGTAAAATTCAAGTTTTGATTCCTGACCAAGGCTTTATTAGGGGATCTTATTTGTGTTTGCAGCACAGACTACTAGATTCGATCTTGCTACTTAAAAATTGACTAGTTTTCCTTGTCCTGATTGCTGTCCGGAGACTCACTGCTGGAATGCAACTGCTGCTGAGAAAGACTAGACTCTGTCTTCTTTCACCTCCAGAACGTTGCCCAACTCCATCCCTGCCTCAACTCAGCTGCACTTGAAAGCTCCATTCAAGCCTTTCTTACCTCATGACTGGACTATGCCAATGCCTCTCACCATCCATGAACTAAAGTTGACCTAAACCTCTGCTGTCCCTACCATAACACGTAGCAGGTTCTGCATATCAATCACTCTTATACTTGCTGATCTATAATTGTTTAGTCCAGCAGTGCCTCATTACTGAAATTCTGATCCTTATTTTCATATCTGACCAGAGCATTTCTTCCGCTGCTTGCCTTTGCACTCCTCCTTTCTCCATTACTATAATCTCCTTCTTGTGCTGTAGCATTTCAGAAGTCTGATATCCCCAAAATTTTGGCCTCACACACACCTTAGGTTTTAATCACACCACAATTGGAAGATGTGCCTACTGCTATCTAGGCTTAATGGATTGGAATTCTCTATCTGAAATCTGAAATCTTTTTAATATCCTCTTTGACTCCTTTAAAGATTGTGCTTAAAATCTACCTTTTTCACCAAACTTTTCATTATCAGAAATTGTTGGGGAAAGTCAGCAGGTCTGACAGCATCTGTGGGAAGAATACAGAGTTAACGTTTCCAGTCTGGTGACTTTTCATTAGAACCCGATTTGAAGTGTTAATTCTGTTTTCTTCTCATAAATGCTGCCAGACCTGTTGAATGTTTCTAGTTTTTCTGTTTTTGTTTCAGATCATCAGCATCCACAGTATTTTTTGGTTTATTTTGATTATCAGTCCTCATTCCTTCTTCCTGCTTTAGTGTCAAAGTCACTCAAGAGAAATTTTGCTGCATTAAAGGCACTATGTTAGATTAGATTCCCTACCGTGTGGGGACAGGCAATTTGGCTCAACTAGTCCACACTGACCCTCCAAAGAGTAACCCACCCAGACCCATTCCCCTACATTTACCCTGACTAATGGACCTAACACTATGGGCAATTTACCTGACTTGCACATCTTTGGACTGTGGGAGGAAACCAGAGGACCCAGAGAAAACCCACACAGATGCGGGGAGAATGTGCAAACTCCACACAGATAGTGGCCCAAGGTAGGAATTGAATCCGGGTCCCTGGCACTGTGAGGCAGTAGCGCTAACCACTGAGCCACTGTGCTGCCCTACATAAATGGTAGTTGTGGTTAATGTTTTTAATGGATCAATAACCTATTGGCAATCACTGGTAAATCCCATTAAATGAATTAACGCTATGTAGGTAAAGTACAAGAAGTTAACTGATGTCTGTACAGCCAAACCCTCCAAGGAGTGGAGTGAGTTGAGAATTTGACAATGGAAAGAAGGGGGAAAATAAAATATTTAATGTGTTTTTGCCAAACATGTTTTAAATGTATTGTCCAAGATACAAGAAAACACAGAAAAATGACTTTATCCAAGTCTGAAATTTATGGAGATTTTCTTCATAAAACAGCATGAGATGTTACAATCACATTTTTTATTCATTCTTTATTATCGAGATAATTAAAATGTTTAAAGTTCAAATGAAAGTTTGCTATGCTGTAAAGGCATGAGCTCAGTTAACACTTTTAAGCGTAAAATAGTGAACAGTACTTAAAATGAAACAGTCATTACATCGGCTCATTTAGATGGAGAGACATCTTAGGGATTCTGGATTTAGAAATAATGAAAGGGTTGATATAATGGTGCTGAAATGTTCACTGTTAATAGTCAGAGCCACTGAGTAGAGATAAGTGCAGCCTCTCTTCAATTCTCATCTGAACAGTGTTGGGTGAGGAACTATTAAGCAGAGGATGCTGTATCTGCTGGGAGGGAGAGAAAACTTGACAAGAAAGGCAGACATTAGTATTCTATGGCCAGTACAGGAAATGTTATCAATTGTTTATGAGTAGGTCACATATGAACTCTCTGTGGTAAGTGACCCAACCCTCATGAGGATGGAATGAAAATACAAAGCAAAGGATGAAAGTAAATGAAAAGGTGAGCAACATTAGATATTTACCCAAAACTTATAACTTACTTAGTAACTGCACAGTCCAATCTGACCATGAAGATCAAAACTGCCCTGTGGTCCCAATGTTGTAGAAGAGTTGTACTTTTTACCATACTTTGTATCAGAGGTAATGGTTTGGTTTATTCTCTTGACCTGTCTTTCACTAGCTCCATCAGGATCTCACTGGCTGCTCCCATCCTGGTCAATTACATGTATAGTGCGGTGTGGTATGTGTGGTAGCTTGTATCATTTGCCTGACTTCAGCCACCACAATGGATCAACGAAGAGGGAAAGCGGGGTATGGAAAAAGAAGCACTGATCTATTTGGGAGAAAGACCTTATAATGGGCAGAGTTTCTCTTCATTCCTCAGGCTGAGACCCAGCTTGAGACCTTAAAACAGCCTGAAACCAATTCCCCTTATCAAGCCTCACTACACTTCAATTCCTGAATTGTTCTACCTGCTTTAAATCATCTTGATTCTTCAGGAGCTGCAGCAGGCTACAAAAGTGTCAAATTATTTTCACAAGATCTCTGGTGAGCTCTGCTTGCTGGCAGGAGGCATATGTAGATAACAAATCCAGCTCAAGAAACTAGACAAGTGTCAGGTCGAGGTTGGAGTTAACACATGGAAATCTCTGAGGCAAAAAAAAGTTTCAAGATATAATGTCTTTATATATACACTGATAAAATGAATTTTAATTTTAAACCAGGGTTACACAGTATCACCTCTTGACTAATTTTCTCTGTAAATTCTTATCTCAACCAGATCTAAATGCTTTGATTTCTTTCAGACCTATAGGTCCATGGGTGCTAAACGGTTTCCAGTAAATAACTGGTACTCACATAAGACTTAATGATTATTGGTACTGATTTATTTGGGTACATTACTTTTCAGCAGAATTAGTCCTTGCCTGACATCCAAATATGCGCTTCCAGAAAGGAATTGTATTTACATTGCACCTTTATAACCACAGAATTTCCAGCAAAAATAATTACTTTTAAGGTATCGTTACTACTTAGTTGTGGACCAATGCAGCAGCAATTTGCACGTCACAGATTTGGCAAATAATAATGGGTTAAAAGCTTACTAATCTGTTTTTGGTGCAGTGAGTTGAGGAGATGTTAGCTACTGAATGACATGAACAATGCCAGAAGAATCTTTTGAAATAGAGCTGAAGGATTTTTTTTAAGGTTGGTGGGACTCTAATGTAATGTCACGTGTAAAGAACGACACCTCTGTCAATGCAGCACACTCTCAGTATGAAAGGTTAGATTTGATGTTCAACCACTCTAGTGGGGCTCTGCCTCAGAAGCAAGAGTGAGTCAGCTGGATGCATAAGCATTCTTTAATTGTGTTCACATGTTTAAACAGTATATTTTGATGGAATTTGTATGTTCAACCTGAACCTACATGGTAAGGTTCTTTTCCCTAGACTACTCTCATCAGATACTATCATCTTTAATTCAAGATTACAATTGTAACAGGCAGATCCTTTGCTAACTTTTGAAAAACTTAATGGCATGCAAATAGTAATTTAGCAATTCACATTTACAAAAGCTGTTCTCAATTGTTAGTAATCACATTTAATTTAACGTGTAATTTCATTCAATGATCTGCAAGACAACAGCACACCTGTTCACAACAACACAAAGAATATACCAGGTGATGAATAACACTGAAAATTCACACAGTGATTTTCCACTGGTTTGTTTCTTTTTGTTTATATCTAATCATTGTAAAAGTCATGCTCTTATCATATTTAAAATATAATAAATAGCTGTCATTATTGCATTTAAAATATTCTGTTGTGTTATGGAAGGAAATGTAGTATCCAGGGATGTGTAGGTTAGGTGGATTAGCCATGGGAGATGCAGATCACAGAGGTGGGGTAGGGGGTAGGGACTGGATCTGGATCTGGATCTCGATCTGGATCTCGATCTCGGTCTGGGTGAGATGCTCTTCCGAGGGTCGGTGTGGACTTCATGTGCTGAATGGCTTGCTTCCATACTGCAGGATTCTATGATTTATAAAATATGTCCAAGATAAATGTGTATGTATTGCTGGGAGTTTCAGGAAAACTGTTTAATGATATTTGTATATATCACTTACTTATTTAAAAACTTATCCAATGATTCTTTCTGGAAAGCAGTTCAGATCAGGACATGATCAGGCTTGACTGTGATGCCCTACAGAGTTGAAAAGTCTTCTGACATTTACTACACAAGCTCCATTGTGAATAATGGCCTTGAGCCTAGTACAGCATGCCATCTCAAACTCCTGAAATTTAATCCTCTTTGAATCACCACCTTCAGAACGGAAAACAGATACTCTTTAACTCTCTTTTATCAGTCTTCCTTTTACTGAATTCCTTATCATTTTGACCAAACACTCATAGCAATTTAATCAGATTAAGTACCAACAAAAACAGGTTGAATAATAGTCATGCATTTCAAAGAGACCACAATTTCAGCTATTGTGGTGTCTTAACATCACACTGATTTTGAAATGATGACATAAATTGAGCAATTGAATATTGGGAATTTAATTCCTGAATATGACATTTCAGTGATGTTAGTGAAAACAGTGTCAAACTCCACATGTAAGCTAATGCCATCCAGTTCTATCTCAACACACTTTTCTGACTCCTCCAGTGTCTCTAACTTGGCAGACTGCTTGTCTGGAGAGTTCACTCTGTCTGCTGTCCACAGCCATTTAATGGTCAGAGCAACACTAATCGGTTAGTGTCCCTGCCATTATCTCGGGGAGTAACACTACCTTAGAGGGCTGCCCGTCAATCAGATAACCAGCAGTTTTGAGATATCAGAAGTGAACATTTAAAGCACTGGCCAAAGGAAAGTGTACTGCAAGGGAGACAGACTGCTAGGTATGACTGGGCTGTTGCTGGAGGCAGGCTGGCGTGTCCAGGAAAAGGGCTGAAGGAACTGGTTTGAGCAGCCGTTTTATGATTAAAGAGGTGGGACTTGACCTTTGTGAAAATGTGTCTTTGCTATGTACAGTGGACTCTCCAAAGGAGGTTAAATGGTTCC
Source organism: Chiloscyllium plagiosum (assembly GCF_004010195.1). Taxonomy (NCBI): domain Eukaryota; kingdom Metazoa; phylum Chordata; class Chondrichthyes; order Orectolobiformes; family Hemiscylliidae; genus Chiloscyllium; species Chiloscyllium plagiosum. The sequence continues at coordinate 35,098,517 of NC_057725.1, forward strand.
CAGAATGCCCACTTCTTGGCATTGTGAGAAACGAAGCTCACTCACTTCAATAATTTCAGTCTGAGACAAGATCTGAATCAGTAGTGTCATTTATTTCACTCTTGCAAGAGGGTGTGGCGTCCATTGTCCACAAGGCAGGGACACACACACACTGAATTCAACTAATACACAACATTTATGTAATTTGGTTCCTATTCTTTCACCCCATTGCTCCTCCCCTGTTTACATCTCCCACCTCTCTAAGACCGGCGCCCATTACTCTTGTTTATCTCTTGCCGTATCCGGCCTTGTCTGTGAGAAAATCCTTATTTCTGGCCCCGCAAGGCCGTTTGACCACATCCTGCTATGGGCCATTGTTAGGTATATCCTTCTTCACTACCATCTATTTCCCTCACTTGTCATAATCTTATGACCTCATGACTTCATGATTGTGGTTTGTTCTTGTTTTTGCAGAAGTGGGAAACAGATGCTTTTAACTCCTGTTTGTACAGGCATATCTAGCTTAACCCCCTTCCCTCACAGCACCTTATCTATTTGTCTGTAACATCTACCATTGTTTGCAGGCACATTTCATTCTTGCATGCACGTTTTAGCTAATACAAAACAATTATGTATTTCCTTCACATAGTTTTCATTCTTGTTGACTCAGCTCTTGACTGAAACAATTATACACTGATGTGAGTTCATTTACCTTGCACAAGTAATTATGATTGCAGGAGTAACACTACTTTACCTATATCCCACAGCATGACAACAGCTTACACAGTTAAAATATCAGGCTTCTCATCTGGCATGGATCTCCCTCTAACATGGGTAACATCACAGTGAGGACAACATATGGTCCTTACATGGCAGCAATTGACCACTCAAGGGCCTAAAAGACACAAGGGTGGGTGGGCCTACATGTCTGCACTGCCTCCCACAGAAGTGGAGACAGTGTAAGTGGTTGGCAGGCCAGAAACTGCAGCTTTCAAACCCATTGGCTGAGGACCGTAAATCCCTTAGTGCTTTAGGATTCCTTCCATCAGTTTCAGTACTGGTTGTGCAATAAACTGTCTAGGTTTTTTGTCATGATTTGGAGATGGTCCTACAGGTTTAATTGGAAGCACACTAGCTTTCGGAGCGACGCTCCTTCATCAGGTGATTGTGGAGGGCTCGATCGTAACACAGAATATATAGTAAAAATTTGCAGTGTGATGTAACTGTAATTATACATTGAAGAATTGATTGTCTGTTAAGCCTTTCATCTGTTAGAATACAGTGATAGTTTCACTTCTTTCATGTGGAAATCACAAAACCTTTTTTAAAAGTTGCATTCTCGGGTTAGCTGTTAACAATGGTGATAGCAAGACAATATGTTGAAGGTGTTAGCCCCCTGTGTTCTCTGTCTATGACCTGATGTTTAGATTGATTCTAATCTATGTGGAAGGCATCTTGAAACCTATTGTACAGGTGATCTCCAGCTTCTGTCGCGACACTACGGATTTCTTACAGAAACTCAGCACCCACGGACCAGTCGAACCGGGAACATTCCTCGTCACAATGGACGTTTCCGCACTCTACACCAGCATCCCCCACAATGATGGCATCGCGGCAACAGCCTCAGTACTCAACACCAACAACTGCCAGTCTCCAAACACCATCCTACAATTCATCTGCTTTATCCTTGATCATAACGTCTTCACCTTTGATAACCAATTCTTCATCCAGACACACGGAACACCCATGGCGAGGAGTCACTGATAAAACTACACAGTGACATCAACAATTTTCATCCCACCATCAAACTCACCATGGACTACTCTCAACTATCTGTCTCATTCTTGGACATATGCATCTCCATCAAGGATGGACACCTCAGCA